>NC_091727.1:31404696-31707727 GCF_042477335.2 Ovis canadensis
TAGCCTGGGATCCAGTCCAGTTCTCATGTAGACAGTACAGCCCCTGAGTTATATCTTCAGGCCCAATACTCAAAAAGTTGTGTGCCTTCAATTCCTCCTCAGTGCTTTGACTCTAAAATTCCTTGTTCTTCTGACACCTGGAAATCTACTTTTGAACTCAGCTATGCTTTAAAAAATAATTTTTTTCCTATTTAATCTAGCATTTCTACATGTTAGGAGTAGAAGAGGCTCCAGTATCTTGCTAGGCATCAATAGTTCCCATGACACAAAGCAGCATAAACTCTCAGCATTTCACACTGCCCACAAGAAAAACAATTCTTTTTGCATTAGACAGAATAGATTGATTCTTCATAGTGCACTCGGGAATAAGATCCTGGCTTTACCTTTATGTGTCCCTAAGACTTCCCAAAGCAAAAGAGCCCTCAAAGAGGAATTCAAGCCTCTGCTTCAAACACGCAGGCTTTGATTCAAGGTTTCAAAAATCTCAGGAACAATTTTTTTTTAGTCTGATCTCATGGTCAATTTTCTTGGGCTCCAAAATTACTGCAGATGGTGACTACAGCCATGAAATTAAAAGACACTTCCTTTTTGGAAGAAAAGGTATGACAAACCTAGGCAGCATATTAAAAAGCAGAGACATTACTTTGCCAACAAAGGTCCATCTAGTCAAAGCTATGGCTTTTCCAGTAGTCATGTATGGATGTGAGAGTTGGACCATAAAGAATGTTGAGCACCGAAGAATTGATGCTTTTGAACTGCGGTGTTGGAGAAGACTCTTGAGAATCCCTTGGACTGGAAAGAGATATAACCAGTCCATCCTAAAGGAAATCAGTCCTGAACATTCATTGGAAGGACTGATGCTGAAGCTGAAGCTCCAATACTTTGGCCACCTGATGTGAAGAATTGACTCATTGGAAAAGACCCCGATGCAGGGAAAGATTGAAGGCAGGAGGAGAAGGGGATGACAGAGGATGAGATGGTTGGATGGCAGCACCGACTCGATGGACATGAGCTTGAGCAAGCTCTGGGAGTTGGTGATGGACAGGGAAGCCTGGCATGCTTCAGTCCACGGGGTCAAAAAGAGTCAGACACGATTGAACAACTGAACTGAACATGGTCAATGTACCTGAGCTAGTCTCTCCTCTAAAATCATTGGAAGAGGAAAACTCTTCTCAAACTCACGACCCAAGATGGGGGTCTACCCTTGTCATGAGCAGAGGTATGCAGTATAAAATCTCTCAATTCTAAAGAAAATTAACCTCAGAAGGTCACAGTTCTTTTTCTGTTCCAATATATACCAGAATGCTCATCTTGAAAGATCATCTAATATGGGGAAAGACCGAGGACACTGAAGTCAAATACCATAGTGCCAAAGATTGATTTTTCAAAGTTAAAAACATGGTTCTCAGACCAATACAGAATGGACATATGTCAATGATTTTATTCAACTTGTTAATGAGGGGATCAGTAAGAAAGTAATACTGGTTCAAAGGACAATTTCAGGAGTAGCATATTTGTTGTCCACCAGGAAAGGTAGTTTGAAATAAATTTACTAACAGAAAAAAATGGTTAATGTCAAAAGGAAGGGCAAGGAGACTATAACTCTGAGTTTATAATTTCTACTAGACAGAAAAATTACGATACAACTTTTGTTGTCTGAGCCCTTAATTAACAGTAAATGGCAAATGCATGCACATACATCCCCTAGATCCTCAGGTGATCCTGTCAACATCCCAGGATAGCAATGAAAGGACAGGCAACCCAATTTTGCTCTCATTTCTCAAGTTTTAAACAATGTGTCTTAATAACGACTACACCTAGCTGCACAGTATAGCATCTTTGGAGCAATGACCTAAGTTCCCTCGGACTCAGTTTATTCATCTGTAAATTGGGATAACAATATATATCTTGCCTAATTATTTTTTTCTTGTTCCCCAACTAGAGGAGACCAAGCAGGGATAACCTCTGTGTAGGCAGAAGATGGAGGTAGGTGCCTTTTACTGTCATGACTGGGAGCAGAGACCTGAGGGTACCAGGGTGTGGGTCAGGAAATAGACCAAGGCCTGTACCACAGTATCTGAGTGAGGAGCCAAGAAGGAAAGTCAGGTGTAGCCAAAAGGAGAAGAAACTCGGAGATGAAACCAGGAACATGTGTCAGCCAAAGTTGTATATAGATTCAGAGTTCAAAAACTAAAGAGGTGGGAGAGAAGGGACCAGAGTGAATCTGAACCCGAGTGATGGAAGGTGGCAGCTTTTGATCTGTTCACTTTTGCCAATAGTGTGGGATGGTCCATCCTTGGAAATAAGGGTTACCTATGGGCAATGCAAGAGAGTTCCAGAAAAACATCTATTTCTGCTTTATTGACTATGCCAAAACCTTTGACTATGTGGATCACAATAAACTGTGGAAAATTCTTCAAGAGATGGGAATACCAGACTACCTGACCTGCCTCTTGAAAAACCTATATGCAGGTCAGGAAGCAATAGTTAGAACTGGACTTGGAACAACAGACTGGTTCCAAACAGGAAAAGGAGTACGTCAAGGCTATATATTGTCACCCTGCTTATTTAACTTCTACGCAGAGTATATCATGAGAAATGCTGGGCTGGAAGAAGCACAAGCTGGAATCAAGATTGCCGGGAGAAATATCAATAACCTCAGATATGCAGATGACACCACCCTTATGGCAGAAAGTGAAGAGGAACTAAAAAGCCTCTTGATGAAAGTGAAAGAGGAGAGTGAAAAAGTTGGCTTAAAGCTCAACATTCAGAAAACGAAGATCATGGCTTCTAGTCCCATCACTTCATGGGAAATACATGGGGAAACAGTGGAAACAGTATCAGACTTTATTTTTTTGGGCTCCAAAATCACTGCAGATGGTGACTGCATCCATGAAATTAAAAGACGCTTACTCCTTGGAAGAAAAGTTATGACCAACCTAGATAGCATATTCAAAAGCAGAGACATTACTTTGCCAACAAAGGTCCGTCTAGTCAAGGCTATGGTTTTTCCTGTGGTCATGTATGGATGTGAGACTTGGACTGTGAAGAAGGCTGAGCGCCGAAGAATTGATGCTTTTGAACTGTGGTGTTGGAGAAGACTCTTGAGAGTCCCTTGGACTGCAAGAAGATCCAACCAGTCCATTCTAAAGGAGATCAGCCCTGGGTGTTCTTTGGAAGGAATGATGCTAAAGCTGAAACCCCAGTACTTTGGCCACCTCATGCGAAGAGTTGACTCATTGGAAAAGACTCTGATGCTGGGAGGGATTGGGGGCAGGAGGAGAAGACGACGACCGAGGATGAGATGGCTGGATGGCATCACCGACTCAATGGACGTGAGTCTGAGTGAACTCCGGGAGATGGTGATGGACAGGGAGGCCTGGTGTGCTGTGATTCATGGGGTCGCAAAGAGTCGGACATGACTGAGCGACTGATCTGATCTGATCTGATGGGCAATGGATAGTATAAAGGTTAAAGAGAATTTCTACTGGGTAACTTGTTTAGTATTTAAAAAATCAGGTGCTTAATAAATAGTATTAACGCATATTATAGTACTGATTGCAAAGTTTTGGTCTATGTTTTTCCCTGTGCAGGTTGTAGGTGAGGCAGTTTTCTCTAAAAAGGCTCTATGAGAATAAAATTCTCTGTAACTTACTTGTTTAGCATAGAAGGTATTCATATTACTGTAGAAAATGAGGGAGACATTGTTTTCTCCTGTGATGGCAAACTTGTATCTTCTATCAAGAAAGAACTTATTCTGGGACTTGCCTGGTGGTCCAGTTGTTAGGACTCTGTGCTTTCAGCAGGGGATGCAGGTTCAATCCCTGTTCAGGAACTAGGATCCCACATACTGCAAAAAAAAGAAAGACTGCAATTAGCTGATAGCCTCCAAATTCAATGTCTTCAGCAGGTGCCTCAGCACATCATGGTGAATCCCAGCTCTTCCAGGTTGAGCCCTAGCCAGTGACTGAGCATCATGTGGCTACAAGGACCCAGCCACTGCTGCCAAACATAGGTGTTTACTAACAGGCAATCTTTGCTCAGAGCTCCGCAATGGGTTGACTGAGACTTTGTCAGATCTGCATTGCAGCCTGAGGTGCTCTCACTCTGATTCTATTAATACTTTTGCCTTCATATTTTTTCCCTATAGGTGTCTAATCTGCATCACAGTTTAAAGGTGACACAGACTGGAACCTGGGACCCTTTGCTGCCGAGTTGCAGTGCCTGCACCTGGACACATTTCTCCTAGAGCTACAAAATACAAAGGAACTGTATGGGACTAAAAATAATTATGCGCCTGCCCATTTGGGACAAATTCTGGACAAAGGATACAAATAGACAAAAAAACTCAACTGCTCAACTGTCACTTTGAAGAGCCTGGAGCAAAAGCAGGGGGTCAGGAGCAAAAGCAGGGTACTCTGTACACATGCCCTCTGCATACCACACCACCTAAAGGGTGTGCAAACCACTGAAGTCACACTTTGCACACACTCCCTACCCTCACCCCATATGAAAAACAAGCTCACCCCACCCCACACCCCCTTAGCCATCAAAGCAAGCAAGGGAGCCTGCCCTTTTGTTCTCGTTCCCCTCTGCTGCAGACAGGGCCCCAGTAAAGCCTTGCCTAAAGTTCTTCTCTGGCCTCTGATCAATTTCTATTGATTAAGGAAGCCAAGAATGCTAGTTAGCAACAAAGGCTTTCTCTGTGGCTTCTATTTCCTCTTTCTTCATTTTCCCCAAGTGTCAACCAGCCCCAATAAACTCTGGCTCACCATTTGCTCCCCAGGGCACCTGACATAGTTGGTACTGGAAGTGGTTTGAGAAAGCAGGAGTAAAGATCGGAAGTGGTTGGGACATCCCTGGTAGTCCAGTGGTTAGGACTCTGCACCTCCACTGCAGGGAACACAAGTTCATTCCCTGGTTGGGGAACTAAGATCCCACATGCTGTGCAGCCAAAATTAAAAAAAAAAAAAAGATGGGAATTCGTGACTGGTCACTTACTGCCTGTCTGGCAATAAAGACCCCATTTTGGGTTGTATGTAGGACATGGACAGTTCAAGGCCTCATGTTGTGGTCTAATTGTTAACATTCACACTGGTGGTGATTAGGGAGGTTCTGTTGGGAGGGGAATACTCAGGCTGGTACCAGGATAGATTTGACAAGTCCAGAGATGTTGAGTGGGAGTAGGGAGAGGGGGAGAGGTAGCAATGCACATAAGGAAAGTAGAGCTGTGGAATTCTCTGGTTGCTATTAAGTTTCAGTGACACTCTATAGAGAGATAATGCAAAATTGAGGGTAGTTAGTAAATAGCTGAAATACAGGTGTGAAGGCCTGAAGCCCTCTTTAGTAGTTTACAAAGAGGCGCTTATCTCCTGCAGTGGAAAAGCCAAAAAAGCTGAAGACAAAACTCCAGATTTAATAGTTATATTAACCGAACCTTCAAAGATGATTGAATGCTCAACTGAGGCATTATGTGATACCAAGGTCAGAGTCTTGTTTTGGGCAGTCTTGGAATCTGATACATGGGGTGAGGATGTATGGGGGATGCTCCTAAAGATTCTGGCTTCCCAGTGTTTAAAAAAAAAAAAAAGATTAGGCCCAAGATGGAGTTGCTCATGCTAAGCCCCACATGAGCAAACCAAAGCTTTCCTAACTTTCTATGCTATCTCTCCCAGAAAAGGAAGGTCTGGGTCAACCAATCAGTGCCTGCGTGCTCAGCACAAGTTACCTGACTAAGCGCTAAGACTTCCTTTTGTGCCATATAAGGGAAGTAACCGTGCTTTACTCACACAGCAAATGCCCAGTACAACTTCCTTGTTCTTGCTCACTTTGGTTTTGAAGAGGGACAGAACCTGCCCACCCAATATATGCCTCCTTAGCATAAGGATTATCTTGAGCTGATTGTTTTTAAGAAATGGTAGGCAAAGAAGAATCTCTGAAAACAGAGTAGAAGTTATCCTTTTGTAAGAGACATTTACATTTATCAGGGAAATCTTCATTTGTTAGGGCGTATCCCTTTATGCCTCAGGAAGAGAGGAATGACTAAATCTCTAGGAACTCTTAGCAGTGGAGAAGGCAATGACTTACATCTGCATAACGACCTTACCCTTATTTACTGTGCTTTTTCTGAGAACTTCCCATAACTGGCTCCCTAATCCCCCAGCATCTTTTGTCTTTAGCTGAAGATGGTATTTAAGGTGGTGGTTTGGGCCATCTTGGGGGATTTTTTCCCTCATTTTTCCTAGGATGGACAGATTTGGCAATTGATTTTACCCTAACTGGAACTTGGCCAGTGTGTGAGGTAAGAGCTTTTATAATGGGGCCGATCAAGTGGATGAAACACTCCTTCACTCTCATCCCCAGTAGTTAAAGTAGTAACTCAGAAACAATATTGTATCCTAGGGGATGGCATAGATTATTGCTATCCTTAAGGATCTAAAAGGATCTCATGAATCCTTTAATTTGCTAGTTTGAAACCTGCAGAAACTGGATAGATCCTGGGGAATGATCTTGGACCACTGCATAACAGGCCCATCCACAGCTGCCATGCCAGACCTGGTATATATGTTATCACAAACTGACATAATGTCAGGTACATCATATGCAGCCACTGATGTGACCAATGTGTTCCTTTCTATCCCCATCAGTAAAGAGGATCAGAAGCAGTTCTCATTTAGTGGAAATGGACAAACATATGCATTGTTTTATACATATACAGTTTTGCCACAAGGCTATATTAACTTGCCCGTCCTGTATAATCACATAGTCCAAACTGATATGGGTAGTCCCACAGCATACTGCATTGATCCATCACACTGATGACATATGCTGAACTGGGAAGGATGAGGAAGAAAGTGGTTAGTGAGCTGGAGGCCAAGGTAAGTCTCATGCACTCCGGAGTGTGAGAGATTAGTGATATACTTCAGTATATGAGAGGGAGAGAAACTTCGTTTGGGTTCAAGCAATGTTTCTAGAGTTGCTATCACTCCCAGCTAAGCTTAATTTTGATATAGGACCCCAAATAATGGTGTTTTAGAGTAAATAGTTTTAAGAAGTATTTCTGATGATAATTAGATAACAGAACTAATTGTCTGTTGATATCACTAAGTTCATATCAATAAAAAAATACTGATATTTCTATTTTACAGTGTGAGTTTAAGGACATATTTTACCTATGTAATTTTTTTTTACTTAAAACTTTTCTCTCAGGCAATAAGAACTTTGTAATAAGGGTAACTTTAATAAGACACTCCAAGGTGACCTCTTTTGCATCTCATTTCACATGCCACCATGTAGGTTAAAGTTTTGTTTTCTTTTGTTGCATCCCAATAGTACTTGTCAAACCAGAAACTGGGAGGGTGAGGCCCACATTTACCAAAACCTAGAACATTATTTTAATTTTCATTGGTCTACTGTTAGAAATGAAAGAGGAAGTGTCACTCAGGAACTGAGGGCAATTTCAAGAAACAGCAGGAAATTGCCAGTGGAATTAAAAACAAAAACCTTCTTGCTTTGGAATACTTTTCTCAATGTTTGAATCTCCCTATCCAATTAGACTAATTAAGACTTCCAGACAAGTCATCAGTTGAAGTGAAAGAGAACAATACATGTTCTACAGAGCTCCAAATACTTATAATAAAATATAGAGCACTGGCCTCAAGGGTATAGACAATACTTTCCCAAGACGTGTCACATTTCTTATCACTCAGCAAAATGTAACTTATAATTAGTTTGTTGAGAAATTTTACATTTAAGCAAACACAGTGCTCCTAGGCTATGGAGACATAGCCCTGGCTTCCCTTTGTCAGTTGCGAAGTTAAGGTTTACAAAATGGATCTTTAAATAATAATGAATATTAAAACTGGTAAAGACACATAGAGAAAAACACAATTTCAGGCACACTTGAAGTGTAAGTTGGAATAGATTTTTCTGAAGGACAACTTAGGCAATATATGTTGAAGCTTCAAAAAGTGCATTTTCTCTAGGTACCTTCACTTTAAGGAATTTTTATAAGAGTATAATCATATACCTGAAAAAAGACATTTATTAAATAATATTTATTATGGTTTTGATTGTGGTGGTTTAGTTGCTAAGTCATGCCCAACTCTTACAACCCTATGGACTGTAGCCTGCCAGGCTCCTCTGTTCATGGGATTTCCTAAGCAAGAATACTGGAGTTGGTTGCCATTACCTTTTCCAGGGGATCTTTTCTGATCCAGGGATCAAACCCGCATCTCCTGCATTGGCAGGCAGATTCTCTACCACTGAGACACCAGGGAAGTCATAGTTTTGATTATGACAGCAAAAATTGGAAACAAATATATGACAAGACTGGTTAGAAATTATGATACAAATATATAACAAAATATTATAAGCCATCAAGGTATTTTAGATATATATGCATTAATATATATGCATAACTAAGATCATGGCATCTAGCCACATAACTTCATGGCAAGGGATGATTTGGGAGAATGGCATTCTAACATGTATACTATCATGTAAGAATTGAATCGCCAGTCTATGTCTGACGCAGGATACAGCATGCTTGGGGCTGGTGCATGGGGAAGACCCACAGAGATGTTATGGGGAGGGAGGTGGGAGGGGGGTTCATGTTTGGGAACACATGTAAGAATTAAAGATTTTAAAATTTAAAAAATTAAAAACTAAAAAAAAAAAGAAAAGAAAAGTAGAAGCAGTGACATTTTCTTGAACACCAGAATCACTGCAGATGGTGACTGCAGCCATGAAATTAAAAGGTGCTTACTCCTTTGAAGGAAAGCTATGACAAATCTACATAGCATATTAAAAAGCAGAGATATCACTTTGCTGACAAAGGCCAGTATAGTCAAAGCTGTGGTTTCTCCAGCAGTCACATACTGGAATGTGAAATCAAATGGGCCTTAGGAAGCACTACTATGAACAAAGCTAGTGGAGGTGATAAGAATTCCAGCTGAGCTATTTCAAATCCTAAAATGATGCTGCTAAAGTGCTGCACTCAATATGTCACAAAATTTGGAAAACTGAGCCGTGGCCACGGGACTGGAAAAGGTCAGTTTTCATTCCAATCCCAAAGAAGGGCAATGCCAAAGAATGTTCAAACTACTGCACAATTGAGCTCATTTTACATGCTAGGAAGGCAATGCTCAAAATCCTTCAAGCTAGGCTTCAACAGTAAGTGAACTGAGAACTTCCAGATGCACAAGCTGGATTTAGAAGAGGCAGAGGAACCATAGATGGGCGAGAGGAGAGAGGAGGCATGAGAGAGGAGAGGCCTGTATAGTCAAATCTTTGGTTTTTCCTGTAGTCATGTATGGATGTAAGAAGACTGTGAGAAGGATGTGAGAAGGCTGAGCATCCAAGAATAGATGCTTTTGAATTATGGTGCTGGAGAAGACTCTTGAGAGACACTTGGACTGCAAGGAGATCCAACCAGTCCATCCTAAAGGAAATCAGTCCTGAATATTCATTGGAAGGACTGATGCTGAAGCTTCAATACTCTGGCCACCAGATGCGAAGAGCTGACTCACTGGAAAAGATCCTGATGTTGGGAAAGATTGAGGGCAGGAAAAGAAGGGGCTGACAGAGGTTGAGATGGTTGGATGGCATCACCAGCTCAATGGACATGAGTCTGAGCAAACTCTGGGAGATAGTGAAGGACAGGGAAGCCTGGTGTGCTGCAGTTCATGGGGTTGCAAAGAGTCGGATAGAACTGAGTGATTGAACGACAACAACATGTATTAACATAAAAGCTATTTATGATACTTGGAGTGAAAACAGAATGCAACAAGGTACTATGAAGACTAGGAGCTCAATATTGTTTAAAACATGAACTAAGTTATTTGTATATATATGTATAGTAAATGTCTAGAAGTTTACAGCAGAAAATGTAAACTAGGAATATTTTATTATGAAATATTGCAAATATGCAGAGTTATGGAAAGTAAAATACTTGCATATTTAACACTTGGCTTTATCAAATGTTAACATTTTTCTGTATTTGCTTCAGATACATTTTAAGTAATGAAACACTAGAGACAAATGCAGCCTCTGTATTGACTCCTTGAACCCATTCGTCTCTCTCCCTTCAAGTTCACCACTACCCTGAATTTGCTAAAATGTTGTGCTTTCCAGAATTATATATTACACATAATAATATGAATATGATAACTCCATATATGTATAAATGTAATTATTATATATGTATATGTGTTATTTCTTGCAGCTAAAAAACTTTATATAAATGTTGTTATAAAGAATGGGTCCTGCAACTTCCTTTTCTCTATTTATAGTCTGTTTCTGAGATTTAGGCATATTGATATATGTCACTCTGGATCATTTAAACAATCTAGCATTCTGCTTTTTGATGTACCACAAATTATTTATGCATTTAACTATTGGTTATTTCTACCAGATACAGGTTATTTCCAATTTTATGCTATTATAAACAATACAATTCAAATCACAGATAAAAATTCTTCAACATCTCTTCGCAACCATCTGTGTAATAATATCTTTTTACTATATTCCTAGTAGTGAAATTGCTAAGTTTATTTCTGTTCCAATGTCCCAATCTCACAGTTTATATAGCTTTATAATAAGGAAGGATATTGTACAAAAGAAATCTCCCCTCCTTGATCATCTCCTTTCAAATGACTTCAGCAATTCTTGGTACTGTATACAACTATAAGAATTTTAGAATCAGCTTTGCAGGTTCTGCAAAATCAAAACAGATGAGAGAAACCAAAACTGGGTACATACATATACATACATTCCCCCAGCTCCTACCTTCAACAGCAGCAATAACCAAGTTGGAATTCTTTTTTAATTGCATCAAACTAACCACTTTATTTTGGAAGAACTGACGTCTTTTCAATATTGACTTTTCCTATGTGTGGTTGATGACACAATTATTCAAAATGTTCACTTCCTCTTTCTAGGACAGCATCATACATTCACATCCATTTGAGATCAAGTTTGGCCATATGACTTATTTTAACCCAGTGGATGTGAGAAGTGACCTGTACCGTATTTGAACAAAAATTCTAGTTGTCACGTCTCTTTTCACTCTTTCAATGCAAGCAGCCATGCCCCAGATGGCAGCTGCCCCTTTAGCCAGCATACCAGAATGAAGAGGAACTTGAGTGAAGCCACAGCTGTCCTGTGATAGAAATGGCACAAAAGCAAAAGTCCACTTTGTTGTCGTAAGGCACAGAGTTTTCTGTGAGCCATTTGCTACTGCTTTAAAACTCAGCCTAAACTAACAAAAGGAGATAATCAGGACCCAAAGTGAGGGTGCTGCCATAAAACACATCCAATTATGGGGCATTGGCTCTGGAGTTAAGTGGTGTTTGGAAAGGATACAGTTATTAAAGGCTGGAAAGAGCATTCATATTATGCAGTGGCAAACATTCGGTAAAGAATCACTAGTGATCCCTCAGAGAGGCAGATACTGTGCTGAATGAGCCTGTGGGTTTAGGAAGAGAGGGCAGGAGACAATATTAGCCATGTGGCTTCACACCTACTGGCTGCATCTGAGGAGATACTACAAGTAAGAGATATATACCTGACCAAGATGTGGTCTACTTTGCAATCAAGAATGAGAGAGAATACAGTGAGGCCTGGATTCTGGGACTTTGTAGGAATAGAAGAAGCAACAGATTCCTACCTGTAAGATCAGCACAATTTAGCCTAAGCTGACTGATGCAACATCCTTGAACACCCTCTCTCTCTCTATTTAGATATTCTTTTACATCCTTTATCTATTTGGCTGTGCTGGGTCTTAGTTGCAGCATATGGGATCTAGCACCCCCATCAGGGATTGAACCCGGGTCCCCTGCACTGGAATCGTGCAGTTGTAGCCACTGGACTACCAGGGAAGTCGCTTTTTTACATCCTTTAATACAGCTGACTGTTGATTGGTAGTGACACAAGCATTTTTGTTATTGTTGCTAATGAGATCTCTCTTTTTAAATACTTCTTAGTTTTATGGGTAATGTATATATATGTGTGTGTGTGCATGTATATATATTTAAAAAACCACGACAAATCTACCAAAATATTAGTAATTCCCATGATCACTGTTGTTTTTCATTTACTACTTCTCTTTAGTTTCATTTTCTGATGGGCCAAATTTTTTCCTTTACTATGTATTAATATTTTAGGGCCAGTCTGTAAGTCTGTGTCAAACTATTTCCCACTCTTGAATTTTAGTTTTGCAATTTGTCATCAGACTGTCATTCAGAAGTAGATCTTTTCTCTCTCTCTCTTTGATAGCTGTGGCAGAGACTAGCTACATGATTAACAACCCAATTTTCTCTTCTTGGGTGCAAAGCTAAACTACGTTTCTCAGTCCCCTTGCATCTAAGCAGAGCCATGTGACTAGTAGTTCTTGCCCCTGTAACGTGACTGTAAGTGATGGATCATTTCTGATATGATGTAGTTGAGACCTGCTATGCTCTTTTCTTATCTCCTGACTGGATAAAGCAGTACCAGTGGAAGACCACAAGGATCACAAGGATCTAGCAAATAGATATAGGATTTTTAGAAGGTCATGTGAGAGGCTTTTCTTTTTTCCCCCAGCTTCCTTGAGATATAATTGAGATGTGACATTGTGTAAGTTTAAGATGCGCAATGTGTTGATTTGATCCACTTATATACAACAAAATGATCACCAGCACAGTGTTAGATAATACCTCTATCATGTTACATAACTGCCTTTTTGTTCTTGTGATGAGAACATTTACGATCAACTCTTTGAGCAACTTCCAAGTATACAGTACAGTATTATTAACTATAGTTACCATAGTGTACATTAGATCCCAGAATTTATTCACTTTATAACTGTAAGTCTGTGCCCTTAACCAACATCTCATTTCCCACTGGCCCCTGGCATCATTTTACTCTTTGTTTCTAGTTTGCCTTTTCTAGATTCTACACACAAGTGATATCATACAGTATTTGTCCTTTCTGTCTGACTTATCTCATTTAGCACAATGTCCCTAAATTCATACATGCATTTATATTTAGCATCTAGCTTTATTTATCTGGAGTAGGACAGTAGGTAGCTAAAATTTTCTTTCAATCTTTCATATTTTACAGTTTCACTATAATATACAGGTGTACCTGAGAGATATTACGGGTTCAGTTCCAGACCACCACAATAAAGTGAATATCACGTAAAGCAGTCACGCAAACTTTTGCTTCTCAGTGCATATAAAATTGTGTTTATACAACTTTTAAGTTGTGTAACTTTTAAGAGTGCAATAGCATTATTTCTATAACATAGACATACTGTCTATGTCTAAAAAAACAATGTGTATACCTCAAATTAAAAATACTTTATTGCTAAAAATGCTAACCATCATCTGAGCCTTCAGCAAGTAATAATTTTTTGCAATAGCAAAGATCACAGTCACAGATAACCATAATAAATAAAATAATAATGAAAAACTTTGAAATGTGAGAATTACCAAAATTTGATACAGACGTGTAGTGAGCAAATGCTTCTAGAAAAGTGCACTGATAGATTTGCTCAATGCAGGGCTGCCACAAACCTTTAATTTGTTAAAAAAAAAACATAATAAATGCAAAGTGCAATACATTTGAGATATAGCTGTATTTGATTGTGATTTCACTTTATTTTGCTTGGTACTTGGGGTACACTCTTTTAAAAATGGAGGACTCAATTCTTTAAACACAGGAAAATTCTCAAATGCTATGTCTTCAAATATTGTCCTTTTTGCTATACCCTTTTTCTCTTCTTCTCTAACCCTATCAAGCAAATCATGTAACTTTACAATCTATTTTCCATGTCTCTTATCCTCTCTCTGACACTTTATTGTGGTAAAATATACATAACAAAAAATTACTTATCATTTTAACTACTTTTAAAAATATTATTTATTTTTTAATAAATAAAAAATAAGTAAAATATTTTTATTTATTTTTAATTTATGCTCTGAGTCTTAGTTGTGGCACCTGAACTCTTAGTTGTGGCATGTGGGATCTAGTTCCCTGACCAGGGATCGAACCTGGGCTGCTGCATTGGGAACTTGGAGTTTTAGCCACTGGACCACCAGGAAAGTCATTTTAACTACTTTTAAGTGTGCAATTCGATGGCATTAAGTTTGTTCACAGTGTTGCACAAACATCACCAATATCCATCTCCAAAACTTTTTCATCATCCTAGATAGAAACGTTGTACTCATTAAATAGTAATTCCCCATTACCATAATGCTTGGTAACTTCCGTTCTACTTTTTTCCCCTATGAATTTATCTATCCTAGGTACCTGATATAAGTGAAATTACACAATATTTGTCTTTTTGTGTGTGGCTTATTTCACTTAGCAAAATGTTTTCATGTTTCATCCATGTTGTAGCATGTGTCAAAATTTCCTTCCTTTTTAAAGCTGAATAACATTCCATTCTATGTATATACTACATTTTGCTTATCCCTTACCTGTGGACACACATTTAGTTCGTTTCCACCTTTTGGCTATTGTGAATAATACTGTTATGAAAATTGATATACAAGCATCTCTTTGAGTTCCCACTTTGAATCTTTTTGGGTATGTATTGAGAAGTTGAATTATTACACCATATGGTAATTCTATGTTTAACTTTTTGAGGAACCATCAAAGTGTTTTCTGCAGTGCTTGCAACATTTTGCATTCTACCAGCAATGCATGAGGATTGCGATTTCAATTTCTCCATATTCTCAGCAGTGATTATTTTCTCTCTCTGTGTGTGTGTGTATGTGTGATGTTAGCCATCTTAATCCAGATGAAGTGGTATTTCATTGGGGTTTTGATTTATATTCTAATGACTAATGGTGTTTATCATCTATTCAAGTACTTATTGGCCATCTGGATATTTTCTCTGGAGAAATGTCTATTCAAATCTTGCCCATTTTTGAGCTGGGTAGTTTGGATTTTTTGGTTGTTGAGTTGTAGAACTCTATATGTTCTCTCTGATATATTTTACCTCTCTTCAGTGTTGCTTCTCTGCAGAAAATCCACAAAAGCATGAGCAGGGAGATTCAGGCAACAGCAGAGAGCCTTGACACCAGAGCACACTTTTGCCTACAGGCAAAAAACTAGAGACCTTCATTTTTAGGAACACTTTGCCATGTGCCCATTGCTCTCTTGCTAACATTTGGGCCATGTATCTTAAATTGGGGGTCACTCAGAGCTATGAACCGTTGGGGATGAGCAGACAGAACTGAAGCTGTGGGAGAAGTTCTGCTCCTCCACCCACAGACAGGAGGATGGTCACATGCATCAGGGGGCAGTGACACAAGACAGACCTGACCGGCACCCCTCAGCACCCCTCAAGCACAAGGAGCAGGATGAAAGGCAGAGGAGGGGGTTGTCACATGCCCAGCCCGTTAACCAAGCCCAGGAAATAAAAATAAAGTCTGAGGAACAAAGTCTAACCTTTTGCTTTGCCTTTGTGCTTTGTCTAGTTCTGCTTGCTCATAGGAGGCCGTGCGCAGAGCCCTTCCACCTGGCTCTTCAGACCTGGGTCGCAGTGAGAAAGGGCTGGGCTGATGTCTCAGCTCTGCCGGCCTCATGCAGCCCCGACACTGTCATTCAAGATGCCCGCGGCCAGTGCACAGAGACGATGCATCCAGGACTGATCTGGGGTACACCTGTGGCTGTTCCTGCCTCAAGAGAAGGCCTCCTCTCATCCCCCACCCCCAACTAAGGAGATCCCTATGAAGCATCTTGGGTGGCCTCAGCCTGCAGCGGCTTGAAGCTGGATATCAGTTCCAGGCCAGGGACTGAGGCCAGATCTATGCGGTGAGGGCACTGAATCTTAGCTGGGAGACCAGTGGTTAGTGACAAGGCCCTGGCTTTTCAGCTTTGCAGAAAAGAATTCCCACGAAGATGGGAAGTACTGAAACAGGTGTTTGTTAGGAGGAAAAAGGGGGCTTCCCTGGTGACTCAGTGGTAAAGAATCTGCCTGCAATGCAAGAGCTGCTGGAGATGTGGATTCAATGCTTGGGTCTGGAAGAGCCCCTGGAGAAGGGAACAGCTACCTACTACAGTATTGTTGCGTGGAGAGTCCCCATAGATAGAGGAGACTGGTAGGCTACAGTCCATAGGGGACACAAAGAGTCAGACGCGACTGAAGTGACAGTACACACGCACTCAGTTGGAAAATAGTACAGTACGTGAGGATAGACATGGGTAGACTCAGAAAGTGGGTGGACTCAGAGTTGCACCTTGGGGTCCCTTAAATCGATCACTTTTATGGGGCATTTCTTCTGGGTTTCTTTTCACCAGTCATTTTGATTTGCCTGGTTCAGAGCCCATATTTGGTACATCTCAGGGTCTTTCCATGTGTGCAGGTACATCTCTGAACCAAGATAGATTCCAGCAAAGAGGCTTTTGGATAGCTTAGCATCACTCCCCTTTTGACCTCCAAGAAGCTTTCTAGTTGAAAGGTTTTCTTGACTTCTAGAATGAGAAATATGTGGTCTCTTATCTCTTATCTGGGCAGAGCCCATCTTGTTCTCAACTGTCCTACTATTGATATTCTGGTGTTCTGTCCACAAGGAATGAACTCCAATCGCTCACCCAGGGGTAGGGGATGGGCATCTACCTCCTGTCTCAGGTCCAACCCATGGTGCCCCATGTATTGAGTTTCCTTTCAGTATCTATAATGTTTCCTTTCAGATAGTGTACTTTTCATCTCAAAATTTTGGTAGGACATTTATCATATCTTTCATTTCTCTTCTATGTTCATGTTTTACTTTAAATAGTTGAACATAGTCGTAACAGCTCTTTTAGAGTCTTTTCCCACTAAATCCATCACAGCTGTCATTTCTGTTTCCATTTCTAGTGACTGATTTTTTCCTCCTGGTTATGAATCACATCTTCCTGCTTCTTTGCATGTCTAATAATTTTTGATTGGTTGCGGTATGATATTACATTGTGGGATGCTAGGTCATGGTTTTCTTTAGTGTGTTGGGCATTGTAATAACAGACATGTAAATCACTTACAACTCAGCCTGATCCCATCGGGGCTTGTTTTTGGCTTTATTAGGGTGGATTTAGGAGAAGTACTTTAGGGTGGATTTAGGAGTACTCCACTCCAGTACTCCTGCCTGGAAAATCCCATGGACGGAGGAGCCCGGTAGGCTGCAGTCCATGGGGTTGCGAAGAGTCGGACACGACTGAGCGACTTCACTTTCACTTTTCACTTTCATGCATTGGAGAAGGAAATGGCAACCCACTCCAGTGTTCTTGCCTGGAGAATCCCAGGGACGGAGGAGCCTGGTGGGCTGCCGTCTACGGGGTCACACAGAGTCAGACACGACTGAAGTGACATAGCAGTAGCCGCAGCAGCAGAGTAACTTTTACTCTACGGCTAGTTTAGCCTCTACTAAAGCATGATCTTCTGAGCTCTTCAGTGAAGGCCTGGATGTTCAACATGAAACTTCTCTAGCTGCCCAGAATTTAAGCAACTCACAGTTCTATGTGATCTCTGGGAATTATTCAGATTATAGCTCCAATTTCTCTTTTAACCAACATCAAGTATTTTCACCTTAGTATTCAGCAACAGATTCAGTGGTTTTCCGAAGTTTATTTTTGCAGCTGTTTTCTCTGAACATCTCCCTCTTCCCTGGTACTCTCCCCACAAATTCCAGCCATCTGAAGTCTTCCTGAACACTCACTGTCTCTTTAATTTCAGCAGCACCTCCCAGCTATGCTTGGAATTCTATCTCACAGTCAGCAAATTGCCTCTAGGAAGAAAGTTGAAGCAATTGTATGTCTTACCTTAATTTTTTTTTACATCCTTATGATCCTGTACTGCCTGTTATTCAATGTCCCCAAATTATTGCCTCATATATTTTGACCAGTTTTGTGGTCTATGATGGGAAGGTATTTTGAGCTCCAGTTATTCCATCATAGCTGGGAGTAGGAATCTCAGTCTTTGAGTTTTTAAGGCCACATTTCCAGAACTTCCCTGGTGGTCCAGTGGCTAGAACTCTGAGCTCCCAATGCTGGGGACCTGGGTTCAATCCTTGTTCAGGGAACTGGATTCCACATGCTAAAACTGAAAAAACCCACATACTGCAATGAAGATCGAAGTTCCTGAGTTCCTCAACTAACTAAGACCTGAACTAAGACCACTAACTAAGACCACTAACTAAGACCTGAAGCAGCTAAATAAGTAAATATATAAATAAGTATTAAAAAAATAATAAAGCCACATTTCCTCCTCAAGAACTTGGATATAACAACAAAATAAACAACATTTTCCTAGTTATTCAGGTATGGTGTCAAGGTGGGGAAAGTCGTGGAAGTGGGGGTGAACTGTGGTCTTTCTGAGTTATTGAGAATGATAAGTTTGGAGATATTAAATTTGGAAGTGATGAGACATTTGCTTGGAGATCTTGGAACAGGAGCCATTAGGGGAGATAGGGTATCTAATATAATAAATGCCCTTGATATTCTGCTTAATATTCTTTGGACTTGCCTGAGTCACTTGAAGCTATGGGCATTCCCAGTAAGCTGCAGCTTCCCATTGCCAAGTATCTGTATATCTCTGCTCTTTTGCCCGGGGCTTTCTCTGGCAGTGCAAAAGCTTGCTCAGCTTTATGGGGGCACAACCTATGAGGGGACAGCTGATGGCCCCAGGGACAATTCCCAACCCAGGGGTAATAGGAATAGCTGGATAAATTCCTCGATGTCTTTAACCTCCAATGGGACCTTTTATTATTATAGGATGTCATCATCAACGTAAAGCAGGTAGATATACTTATCCCTTCTATCTTTGGTGCACTCTCTTTACAGTAATAATTTTTCTTTAAGGCTGTAACTGATTTTTTAAAATCCACTTATATTAGGGTAAAATTGTTCAAAGTAGAAGGAAGAAGCATCAAATATCAAGCATTGTGGGTCCAACCACCCTAGGGATAGCCTGATACATGAGCAAGAGTGAGAAAGGATTAAGAAAAGTTCTCCCAACTTGTAGAAGCCCCCTGACACTTTCTGGGCACCTTCTTCCTGATCTCAAGTTGAGTGTCCACATTTTCCTTTGCATTTTAATTTAAAACCATGGACTGTCTGGGCTGACTGACCTGAATATGTTAATGGTATGATCAATGTTTTTTGAGGAAGTCATCTTATAACTAATTATGTGTGACACAAAAAGAAAAATGAAGCCTAAAAGTAGTTTTGATGCCTAGAAGAAAAATCAGCTGCTATTATAGCTAATGCAAATTTCTGCAAAAGGGAATCATGCCCTAGAGAAACAAAGTATTTTGGTAAAGAATATCATGCCCAAACAAGTTTACAAATTCAGATTTTAGAATCATCAATTGCAAACTGCTTTGTTTTTACTTTTCCCCTAAAAGTTTGAAGAAGACTACGTTCAAATTAAGAAGATATTGTCCATTATGAAGGCAGTAGTTGAAATGTCACCCTTTATTTTTAAAGAGCTTTAGAGTTTTTAAAGAATTTTTTTTCCATTTCACTCTCTTTAAAAACTCCTAAGTGAACCAGAGCATGAAGCTTAGCCATAAACTACAAGGTAAGTAAGAATGCATGGTGATGTAAGAGTAATTCCTATCCCAGACCAGGTTGATTCTATTAGAGTAAGGACAGAGTGATTTTGATACTGAAAACTGGGCCTCTGTGCACCAGTGCTGAATTGAATCTCAGAGACAGAGTTTTGGGTGAAGTAGAAAAGAATAGCTTTATTGCCTTACCAGGCAAAGGGGGACACAGAGGGCTGCTGCCCTGGAAAACTGTGTCCCAACCTGTGGGAATGTGGTGAGGAGTTTTATAGCAATAGTTCAAGGGAAGGATTGCTGATAAGATTAGGGTTTGTGGAGGGCCTGCACTCCTTTAATCTGGCCTCAGATAGTCTGCTAATCTTGATGAATTTCCAGGTTCCTTTAATCTTGCCTCTCCTAATCTTGATGAGTTTCTCAGGTTTCTATAATCTGGTTTTAGGTGGTTTCTTGACTGCTTCTCCTTTGTCTCTGCATCCCCTCCCCTCCTTGATGAGCAACTGTCTGAATCTGCCCTTTGGGACTCAGGGAAGATCTAAGAGGCTGGAGTCTGTTCCCTACAAACAAGAAATGGGGTACATGGAAAGTCTTCCTTGCCCAGGAGCCCCACAGGGTCTTGCTTGGTTTCAAAATCTAGAGGGGAAATGAGGGAGTTAGAGATCAGTGGGTGTCCCTGAGAGTTGCTGGGGGCCTGGCCCCCACTCTCTGGGGTGGGCCTGGGCCCTTGGGGAGTGATGCCAGCCTCTGATGGGTTTGAGGTGATGTGAGGGTGGAAGGAAGGAAGCATGCCACACATCTCAGATGTATCCAGGAGACTGCAAGCCTCTAAGAGAAGGTTCTCACATAGCCAGGCTCCAGAGAAGAGGACACCATGCTAAGAGAGGTCCCCAGCAGATGGCCCTGAGGTCAGCCTTCACCGAGGCCCATGTGCCTCAGTCTGCTGTGGGGACAAGAGTTGAAGTGTTTTAAAACCTCTCAGAGCGTACCAGTGGGTCTGAGGGTGGAGAAGAGTCAGAACTATGTCCTGGTGACCACAGGCCATGATGGGATTAGAGACTTCAAGCAGTGAATGCCAGAACTCAACCATGAACATTAGATGAGCAAGCTAAATTCTGATTAATTCATGTAAAAGACAAGACCTCTGTATCAAGAACCCTCTTCAGATCAAAGCCTAATTTGTAATAAGTCACCAGAAAGAACTAGCTTATTTCTGAAAACAACGGATGGTGAATACAAAGTTATTTAAGAGCTGCAGTTTCAAGCTGAAAATGGCTGTTACCTTGAATTGGCAAGGGTAAGGGCTCTTTTTAAAATTTTACTGAAGTATAGTTGATTTACAATGTTGTGTTAATTTCTGCTGTATAACAAAGTGATTCAGTTATACATATATTTTTTTCATATTTTCTTCCATTACGATTTATCACGAGATGCTAAATACAGTTCCCTGTGCTACAGAGTAGGACCTTGTTGTTTATCCATTCTGTATGTACTAGCTTGTGTCTGCTAATCCCAAACTCCCAACCCATCCCTCCCCCACCTCCACCTCCCTAACTCCATTCCCCGCCCATCCCCAGCAAGAGTAAGTTTTACACTACTGACTGCTTTGGAGTATCAGTAGCTATGTTAAATATAGTTAAGGAGAAAAGAAGAAAGTTACATTTTTCTAGGTTATTCGAAAGTTTAGTTATTTTAAAGACTTCCCTGGTGGCTCAGACGGTAAAGCATCTGTCTACAATGTAGGAGACCTGGGTTCGATCCCTGGGTTGGGAAGATCCCCTGGAGAAGGAAATGGCAACCCACTCCAGTACTCTTGCTTAGAAAATCCCATGGACGAAGGAGCCTGGTGTCCATAGGGTCACAAAGAGTTGGACATGACTGAGTGACTTCACTTTCACTTATAAAATACATTATTTAAAGGATTTTTATAGTGATTACTCTAAACAATAAAGAAAATTGTCTCATAATTGGGACTTCCCTGGTGGTCCAGTGGTTAAGACTCTGTACTGCTAGTGCAGGGGGCTCGGGTTCAATACCTGGTCAGGGAACTGAGGTCCTACAAAAAATACACTGTCTCATATTTGAGTTTTCTCATATTTGCACATTAGATTTAAATGTTACATCTTTACACACTCACATTTTGAGATTTTGAATTTAATATCCATGACCTTTGTGTGAATAAGTCACCCATTTCCTTATCTCATGGGAAAAGGTCTTCTGCTTTTGGAAAGATTGCAGGCAGGATGTATCTGTATAAATCACCATCTCTGTCTCCACCTGTTGGTTCACAAACTCAGGAGCTTTCCAGGTAAAATATGAAACTAGTCCTCATACACAGAGGGCATGGAGCAATGGAAGGAAGAGCAAGATCACTCCATATTGGTAGGTGGCCTTAACAGGGTTCTGTCACAGGTACTATCTAGATGGTAGCAACAACACATTAGTTTCGCAAGGGGGTGTCCCTGGGGCAGCTTCTGTGTGGGGAAGGCAAGCAGAAGACACATTCCAAGGACAAAGCCGGGGGTGAGGAGCTTCCAATTGCCTGAGTCCACCTTAAGGGTCAACTGGTGGACATGTCCTCTCTCTGACCTCCTGCAACAATCTCAATCTCTATCTGTCTTTATCTCTCACTTTTAAGGGTCTTTATGATTACATTTGGCCCAGCAGGTAATCCAGAAAAATCTCTCTGTTTTAAGGTCAGCTGATTATCAGGCTTCATTCCACCTATAACCGTAATTCCCCTTTGCCATGTAAAATAACATATTCTCAAGTTCCAGGCATTAGGACATGGACATCTTTGGGCAAGGAGGTTCATTAGTCTGCTGACCACATAGAACTGTCATTTCCCCTCATAATTAACTATGCATTTAATGCAGTGTCTATTAGAATCTTGATAAGGTAATTCTAAATATCATGGAAAAGAGATAATGGACAAAAATAACAAGAGGTTTTTGAAACATACAAATAATCTTGGGGTCTTGCTCTACCAGACATAAAACATGCTGTATGGCTAAAGTAATAAAAAATACTTTGGCGTTGGTGAGTGATAGATGGTGTTATGAAAACTGAAAATTCATTGGGCTAAAAGTAAAGCCTTCTGGGCTTTCCTAGTGGTGCAGTAGATAAAACTGCACCTGCCAATGCAGAGGACACTGGTTCGATCCAAGAAGATCCCACATGCCTTGGGGTAACAGCCTAAGTGCCACAACTACTGAGTCCATGCACCCTAGAGCCCATGCTTCCTAACAAAAGCTCACACACCACAATGTAGAGTAGCCCCCACTCACAGCAACTAGAGAAAGCCCTCATGCAGCAACGAAGACCCAATGCAGCCAGAAAGAAAGAAAGAAACAATTTTTAAAAGAGCAGAGCCGTCTGTACATAGAATACTCGATACATTCCAGATGACTTAAATACCTAATTGTTTTTTTTTTTAAAAAAAAAACCCTTAGGAAGTACTAGAAGTACACACACACACACACACACATACACAATCTCAGACTGGAGAAAATTCTTTTTAAAAACCTGGAGGCCATAAAGGAAACTACTGACTTATTTGAATACATGCAAATCTAACATTTCTATACATTGAAACATACCATAAACAAAGATAAAAGATTAATGAGAGTCTGGGAGTATATTTTAAATACACATATCAAAGAATCAATACCCATCACACACACACACGTACATACATACATACACACATATATATATATATAGGACTTCCCTGTAGCTCAAACAGTAAAGAACCTGTCTGCGATGCAGGAGACCAGGGTTCAATCCCTGGGTTGGGAAGTCCCTCTGGAGAAGGGAACGGCAATCCAATCCAGTATTCTTGCCTGGAGAATCCCATAGACAGAGAAGCCTGGTGGGCCACAGTCCATGGGGTTGCAAAGAGTCAGACACAACTGAGCACTAACACACACACACACACACACACACACACACACACATATATATATATGCACTAGAAAAACAATCCAATTAAAACTGAATATAGGAAATAAATTAGTAATTTACTGGGAAAGAAAATCAATTGTCTAATAAATATATAATCATGGTTTGAAATCAGGAAAATGTAAATTAAGCTATATGTCTCCAATTAGATTAGGAAAAAAAATACCTGTAATATCTGATATTCACTTGTACTGTAGAAATGGACCCTCATATCCTGGGGTCCCTTTGGAATAGCTTTTTTAGGGAGAGTAAATTTGGGAGTATTTTTGGAAGTTAAAACTATGTCCATTTCTATAAATAGAAGTGCTCTCATGTTTACAACCCTATTATGTATAATTACATTTGTTGAGGCAGTTTTTAAAAAAAGTATGTGAATAATTATGCTGTTACAGTAAAATATTGGAAACAATGGAAGTGTCCAGGGATAAGAGAAGGATTGAATAAAATATGGTGCATACTCCCTTTGCAATTTGAAAAAAATATGACAGATCTACATGGCCTGATATAGAAAGATCTCCAAGACATATTGGCAAGTGAAAGAGAAAACTGCAAAAAATAGATCTAGAATTACTTCATTTGTATAAAACAAAAACATATAATATCTGCAACAAGTAAGATATAATACAATCTTTTATGTAATATATGTTTGGAAGGGCACACACTAGATTGATACTTTGCTGCCCACTGTTTCTGTAACATACACACACACACATACTCAATAGAATTGGAATATTATTCAGCCACAAGAAGAAGGAAGTTCAGCCTTTTGCAACAACATGGAAACATGTATGGACACTGGGGGCATTATACTAAATGAAATAACTCAAGTAACTCAGAGAAAGAAAGATAAACCTTGAAACTCACTTATCTGTTGTTATCTTAAGCAAAAAACAAAAACCCAAACCAAAAAACAAACAAACTCATTGAAAAAGAGATCAGATTTGTATTTATGAGAGGCAGAAAGTGAAGTGTGGAGGAACTGGATGAAGGTGGCTAAAAGGTACAAACTTCCAGTTATAAGATAAATACTGAGGATGTAAGCAAACAAACAAAAGCAAACTCTGATGACTGTTGACTCTAGACCCAGAGCAATACATTTTTGTTCTTACAAAGACACTGAAATCTGAATGTACTCTTGATATGCTCTTGTTCTCATAATGTCCTTAGAAATGCATGACATTCAGTCAAAAGACTAAAGTGAAGCTTTTTCTCATAAGCTCAACTAATCATGGAGTTAGCTATCTCTGAAAAGTAGAATGACTTCTTAGTGACATTCTTAAAGAGTGACAGTAAAACTTATCTTCCATAGGCTGAATCTAGGACAAAACTGTTGAAAAAGATGAGGGGGTGATGACAATATACATAAGTACTTCAATGTCCCTGAATTTGTCACAAATGGAGAGTTTAAAAAATAAAACCTACAACACTTAAAAAAGTCTGCCTCAGGCAATCTCAAAACGTTTGACGTTTCATTTATTGGAAAAATGTAGCTTTTTGTAATTAAAAAAGTTTTGACAACTGAAAGTGACTTTAAGACCTGTTAAAATCAGGTCAGTGAAGCTGCTGCTGATCTCAAAGTTTTCATTCTTCATGTTGAGAGACTGGAGGCTGTGGATTTTTAGCTACACATGTAATAGGTACTGCAGAGGGAAATTGCCGAGTGAAAATGCATTCCAATGAAACACTTTTAGAGTGCAATGATGCACAGAATTGCAGAAGCCTGGGGAATCCAAAATAAGTTTTATTCATGTCCTACTTTTATATGGTAGCTACAAAAGAAATGAGCCCTATTACTGTAGCATTCTGTTGGAAGTAATCCTCAGTTGATCTGTCAACTCCGTCAATAGTATTTCGACTGCAACAGTCATGAATGTTCACTGGATCAAGATAGCTGCTGAAAGCCATATATGAAGACAACACAAGGATTAATTATGCCAGTGGGGTCCTCACTTCACCTCCTAAGTCATCTGGGTTCAGTGCCTCCTTTATTGTTTGGGTCCAGGCTAGTGGATGCTAGGATGGTTAAAGCATGGTTCACATTTCACTCTAGATACAGTCTATGCGACAGTAATTGCTAAGGAAAATCGCCTGCTCCCCAAACTGCCTCTGATTATCGGACTGCAGCTTCATTCATTTGCAGAACTCTGCAGTCCTCAGCTGCCTTCACTACCAGCTCTGCCTGTTCTCTGATCAGCCTCCTATGACCTGCCTCTTCTAGGGATGAGAGGAGTGTTCCAGCCTCTCTTCAGTTGATGGGAAAGAATTTACAGATTGGGTTTTTAACAAATATGAACTTTTTTGAATTCTCAGCTTCAGTTGAGGTTTGTTTGTTTGGAAGTAAAGTAACTGACTCTTCTACATTTATATGAAAATAGACTTTACTGGAAGGATATGGGGTTGCTCACCAAATCAGAGAAAAAAAAAAAAAAAACAGAACTTGATGGGCTTTAGAAAACATAGGGACCAGGAACAGGAATTAAAGACACTTTATGGAGAAATTCCAGAAGTGGGAGGAGAAGGGGAGTGTCTGGCTTGTATTGCACTGGCCAGGGGGAGTGTGGGGCATCTTCATAGACAGTCCACATGACTATGCAATGTGGGGGGAGGTTATTGTTCAAGGAAACTTGACACACTACTCACCAAATGACGTGGCATGAATGCTGGGTGGACAAAAACAGCAGATGCGCCTACATTTTGAAACGTATTATCATAGATGCCACAGTGCTCATGATCAAGCATCCTCTTTGGGTGTAGAGATCCTCGGTTTTGGTTTTCAAGCATTCCATCCCTCAAGTCCACAGAACTTCACTGGGTGGCACTTATTTAGATTCTGGAGCCAGACTGCCTGGGTTTGAATTCCAGTGTTCAAACCTGTGTGTGCCTGGAGTTGTTGCTTAACCTCTCTGGATCTTGGTCTCTTCATTGGAAAAAAGGAGATAATGAAAATTGCTTTCATCATAGTGTTCTTATGATAGTCAAATGAATTAACACATTAAAAAGCCTCATAATAGTGTCTGACACCCAAGAGCTATATGTGTGTGCGTGCTTAGTTGTGCAGTTGTGTCCACCTGTTTGTGACCCCATGGACTGTAGCCCGCCAGGCTTCTCTGTCCATGGGATTCTCCAGGCAAGAATACTGGAGTGGGTTGCCCTGTCCTCCTCCAAGGTATATGAGCTATTATTAGGGAGAGATAGTATGTTGTCATATGGTCTGAGGTAATCAACTATTGTTTAAAATATGAATTCTGCTTATTAAAATGAAAAAAAAAATCTCCCTTTCCTGGCTTCACAGGCAGCAATATTCCTGTTGGATGTTCCTCATGATGGTGCTGTGTCCATAGACTGTCACTGTATTGATTTTATTTGGTGCTGTGACAAATCACCAGAAGTTTAGATGGCTTGTGCTGGGCTGTGCTTAGTCGTTCAGTCATGTTTGACTCTTTACAACTCCATGGACTGTAGCCCACCAGGCTCCTCTGTCCATGGGGATTCTCCAGGCAAGAATACTGGAGTGGGTTGCCATGCCCTACTCCTCAGTTGGCTTAACTATACACATTTATTATCTTATTGTTCTGGAGGTCAGAGTTGCATTGGGCTAAAATCAAGGTGTAGGCAGGGCTGTGTTCCCTCTGGAGGCTCTATAAGAGAATCTGTTCCTTGTCTATTCAATTTCTTTGGTCCATGGCCCCTTCTTCCACCTTCAAAGGCAAGGATAACATTCTTCTGACCTCTGTCATCACATCTCCTTCTCTGCCTCCTTCTTTCCCTTATCAGGACCCTTAACTTTACATTAGGCCTGCCTAGATAATCCAGCATAAGTGCTCCTTGCAAGATCCTTAATTTCAGCACATCATTTTGCTTTACAGGTTCTGGAAATGAGGACATGGACATCTTTGGGGGAAGGCATTATGCTGCCTATTGTAGCCACTTATTAATTAGCTGCTACATTAAGAATGTTTAATTATTTCTTAGCAAGAATGGTTGAGCTTGATCACTGAGGTCAACATAGCTTCTCTGTTATTCTTGGGTACTAGTCTGTCAGAAGCCAAAATTGAAGGGTCAGGTTTTTGAATGAAAAAATACTGACTATTGAAAAAATAGATTTTTTCTGTTAGATGTCTCTTGGTTTGATTTTGAAATGGATTAAGACAAGAATTTGTGGGTTTCCCTGGTGGCTCAGTAGTACAAATCTACCTGCCAGTGCAAGAGACACAGGTTCCATCTCTGGTCCATTCCAGGAAGATCCCACATGCAGCAGAGCAACTAAGCCCAAGTTCCACAACTATTGAGCCTGTGCTCTAGAGCCAGGGAATTGCAACTACTGAAGCCCAAGAGCCCTAGAGCCTGTGCTCTGCAACATGAGAAGCTACTTTGGTGAGAAGCCCATGTACCACAACTAGAGAGTAGCCCCTGCTCTCCACAACCAGAGAAAAGCCCACGAAGCAACGAAGACCTAGCACAGCCAAAAATAACTAACTAACTAAGTAAAAAAAAAAAAGTTTGAAAAGGATTTCCTCCCAAACAGAGCTGGCGTTAGTGGTAAAGACATTGTAGAGGAGGCTGTGATCAAGACCCCCTGTGATCCCCAAGAAAAGGAAATGCAAAAAGGCAAAGTGGTTGTCTGAGGAGGCCTCACAAATAGCTATGAAAAGAAGAGAAGTGAAAGACAACAGAGAAAAGGAAAGATATACTAATTGGAATGCAGAGTTCCAAAGAATAGCAAGGAGAGATACGAAAGCCCTCCTCAGTGATCAGTGCAAAGAAATAGAGGAAAACAACAGAATGGGAAAGACAAGAGATCTTTTCAAGAAAATTAGAGATACCAAGGGAACTTTTCATGCAAAAGAAGAAAGAAAGTGAAGTCGCTTAGTCATGTCTGACTGTTTGCGACCCCATGAACTATAGCCTACCAGGATCCTCTGTCCATGGGATTTTCCAGGCTAGAGTACTGGAGTGGGTTGCCATTTCCTTTTCCAGGGGATCTTCCTGACCCAGGGATCAAACCCAGGTCTCCCACATTGTAGGCAGATGTTTTACTCTCTGAGCCAGGGACACAGACATCTTTCATGCAAAGATGGGCACAATAAAGGACAGAAATGGTATGGACCTAACAAAAGCAGAAGATGTTAAGAAGAGGTGGCAAGAATACACAGAAAGAAAGAAAGAGAAGTCTCTCAGTTGTATCTGACTCTTTGCGACCCCATGGACTGTAGCCTATCAGGCTCTTCTGTCCATGGGATTTTCCAGGCAAGAATACTGGAGTGGGTTGCCATTTAGAAGAACAATACAAAAAAGATTGTCATGACCCAGATAATCATGATGGTGTGATCACTCACCTAGAGCCAGACATCCTGGAATGTGAACTCAAGTGGGCTTTGGGAAACATCACTATGAACAAAGCTAGTGGACGTGATGGAATTCCAGTTGAGCTATTTCAATTCCTAAAAGATAATGCTGTGAAAGTGCTGTACTCAATATGCTAGCAAATCTGGAAAACTCAGCAGTGGCCACAGGACTAGAAAAGGTCGTTTACATTCCAACCCCAAAGAAAGGCAACGCCAAAGAATGTTCAAACTACCGCACAACTGTACTCATCTCACACGCTAGCAAAGTAATATTCAAAATTCTCCAAGCCAGGCTTCAACAGTACGTGAACCGTGAACTTCCAGATGTTCAAGCTGGATTTAGAAAAGGCAGATTTGACAACATCTGTTGGATCATCAAAAAAGCAAGAAAGTTCCAGAAAAACATCTACTGCTTTATTGATCATGCCAAAGCCTTTGACTGTGTGGATCACAACAAACTGTGGAAAATTCTGAGAGATGGGAATACCAGACCACCTGACCTGCCTCCTGAGAAATCTATATGCAGGTCAAGAAGCAACAGTTAGAACTGGATATGCAACAGCAGACTGGTTCCAAATCAGGAAAGGAGTACATCAAGGCTATATATTGTCACCCTGCTTTTTTAACTTATATGCAGAGGACATCGTGTGAAATGCTGGCCTGGATGAAGTACAAGCTGGAATCAGGATTTCTGGGAGAAATATCAATAACCTCAGATGTGCAGATGACACCACACTTATGGGAGAAAACGAAGAACTAAAGAGCCTCTTGGTGAAAGTGAAAGAGGAGAGTGAAAACTTTGGCTTAAAACTCAACATTCAGAAAACGAAGATCATGGCATCTGGTCCCATCACTTCATGGCAAATAGACAGGGCCACAGTGGAAACAGTGACAGACTTTATTTTGGGGGACTCCAAATCACTGCAGATGGTGACTGCAGCCATGAAATTAAAAGATGCTTACTCCTTGGAAGAAAAGTTATGACCAACCTAGACAGCATATTAAAAAGCAGAGACATTACTTTGCCAACAAAGGTCCTATCTAGTCAAAGCTATAGTTTTTCCAGTGGTCATGTATGGATGTGAGAGTTGGACTATAAAGAAAGCTGAGTGTTGAAGAATTGATGCTTTTGAACTGTGATGTTGGAGAAGACTCTTGAGAGTCCCTTGGACTGCAAGGAGATCCAACCAGTCCATTCTAAAAGAAATCAGCCCTGGGTGTTCATTGGAAGGACTGATGTTGAAGCTGAAACTCCAATACTTTCACCACCTGATGCGAAGAGCTGACTCATTGGAAAAGACCCTGATGCTGGGAAAGATTGAAGGTGGGAGGAGAAGGGGGCGACAGAGGATGAGATGGTTGGAAGGAACCACCAACTCAATGGACGAGTTTGAGTGAACTCTGGGAGTTGGTGATAGACAGGGAGGCCTGGCGTGCTGCAGTCCATGGGGTTGCAAAGAGTCGGACACGAATGAGTGACTGAACTGACTGAACTGAAGTGGTAAAGAACCCACCTACCAATGCAGGAAACATGGGCTTGATCCCTGGGTCAGGAAGATCCCCTGGAGGAGGGCACGGCAACCCACTCCAGTATTCTTGCCTGGAGAATCCCACGGATGGAGAAGCCTGGAGGGCTACAGTCCATGGGGTTGCACAGAGTTGGACATGACTGAACACACATGCACACATAGCAAGTTTGACACCTTTGAATTAAAGAGAGTTCAATGCTTGGGCTTTGGGTTAGAGGAAAGGCCTGTGTGTTCTGTCTCAAGTTCTAATTACAGACTCTATCTTATCCATGGTTTTCCCTGGTGGCTTGGTTGGTAAAGAATCCGCCTGCAATGAGGGAGACCTGGGTTTGATCCCTGGGTTGGGAAGATCCCCTGGAGGAGGGCATAGCAAGCGACTCCAGTATTCTTGCCTGGAGAATCCCCATGGACAGAGGAGCCTGGTGGGCTACGGTTCATGGGGTAACAGAGAGTCAGACATGACTGAGCGACTAAGCACAGCACACGTCTCCATGAGTGGCTTTGTGCCTTCCTGTTGGGCAGGGGTACTCCATGGAGAGGTGATTTGGCTCCCCTCCTCCTCCCAGGGGATATTTTAGTTGTCGATCACTGAGGGTGGATGAGTGCTACTGACAACTGGTGGGGAGAGGCCAGGGATGCTGCTAAACATTCTATCAGGCAAGGAACATTTTCAACCCCCAAAATAAAGAATGGTCCCACCCCAAATGTCAATAGTGCCAACTCTGGGAAATCTTGTTCTGGTGAGTATACTATTTTTTCCCCTTGATTATTTGACTCCTGAGACAGTACACTGGTCTTCCCAGGTGGCTGAGTGGTAAAGAATCCACCTGCCAATGCAGGAGACACAGGAGACGCGGGATGCATCCCTGGGTTGGGATGATCCCCTGGAGAACCCACTCCAGTTATTCTTGTCTGGAGAAACCCATGGGCAGAAGAGCCTGGCGGGCTACAGTCCATGGTGTCACAAAGAGTCAGACACGACTGAGTGCCTGAGCACACACATGCACAGGACAGTCTATTATAGACTATAGGAAAGGTTTTCCAGCCAGTTGAATTTAGATTTTATCAAATCATGTTTTCTTATCATTAAGCAAATGTAATTTGGTCTGTTAAAAAATAGCCAAAAGTTTATGATGATTCTATTTGAAAATAATGATATACTGAAGAAAATTCTGGATACAAGCTGCAAATTCATTCTATTTTATTTTTTATTGACATGTACTTGATATACAGTATTACATGTTACAGGTATAGAATATAGTGATTCATAGTTTTTAAAGGTTATACCCAATTTATAGCTATTATAAAATATAGGCTATGTCCCTTGTGCTGTACAATAAATCCTTACAGATTATTTTAAAACTGTTTTTGATGGTGTCCCACAGATTGCAGGCTCTTACTTCCCCCACCAGGGACTGAATCTGGGCCCTCAGCAGTGGAAGTGCAGAATACTAAACACTGGACCACCAGGGAATTCCCCCTGGTAGCTTACTATACACATAGCGGTTTGTATCTCTTAAACCCCTACCCCTATAATGCCCCTTCCATCCTCCCCTCTGGTAACATCTAGTTTGTTCTCTGAATCTGTGAGTCTGTTTCTTTTTTGTTATAGTCATCAGCTTACTGTACTTTTTAGATTCCATATGTAAGTGATATCATACATTATTTATCTTTCTCTGTCTTATTTCACTTAGTATAATACCCTCCAAGTCATCCATGTGGCTGCAAATGGTAAAATTTCATTTTTTTTTACAACTTAGTACATACATATATAAATATATATAAGTGTATACACACACACACACACATATGCCACATCTTTATTCATCTGTTGATGGACACTTAGGTTGCTTCCAGATCTTGACATTTGTAAATAATGGTGCTATGAACATTGATGTGCACATATGTTTTCAAATTAGTGTCTTTATTATTTTCTTTTTTCAGATATATACCCAGGAGTGGAATTGCTAGGTCCTCTAACAGTTTTATTCTTAGTTTTTTGAGAAACCTCAGAAACCACACTATTTTCCACAGTGGCTACACCAATTTACATTCCCACCAAAATTACTAGGGTTCCCTTTTCTCCACATTCTTGCCAACATTCGTGATTTGTGTTCTTTTTGATGATAGCCATTCTGACAGGTGTGCGGTGATAATTCATTGTGATTTGATTTGTGTTTCCCTGATGATTAGCAATGTTGGAGGCAAATTCATTATAGACTCAGTGTTTCAGCTTTTTTTTTTAACATAACTGATTTAAATAAAAGATTTATTTTCCTTTCTGTGAGAGGGGAGCATGGCTATGATTACAAATTTCTTCTCAATGAAGGGTTTGTGAATCTTTTAAGACATAACTTTCCAATTTTCTACATCAATCATGTGAGGGTATAAGCTCAGAAAATAGTTGATGTAGATGAGGAAACAGCATAAAATGGTCTTCTGGTCTCTACCTGACTGGAGGACAAAGGTACACAACCCCTCCCTCAGAAACCTGAACGAGACAAAGGAAGAATTCAGAGTTGTGACTTTCTCCTAGCAGCTGGAGGCTTGCAGCTGGGTGAAAATCAACCAGTCCCCTGGAGATGGCAGTAGCAGGCAGGGATTGAGATATTTTGCTAACCAGCCACAGCAAGAACGCCGGCTCTTGCTCCGGATCTTGGTCTGTTCAGCCAGCCAGCCATGATGCATCCTTGTGACCGCAGAGAGCTATACTGGGGGTGGTTATTACAGTGAAATTCCACCTTCTTCTTGGAAATTTAGTTCTCAAGTGCTGCCTTAAGTGCTTTCTGAACAAGGTCTTGTAAATTGTTTTTTGTTTTGTTGTTCAGTTGCAAATTTGTGTCCAACTCTTTTTGTGACCCCATGGAGTATAGCTTGCCAGGCTCCTCTGTCCCTGGGATTTCCCAGGCAAAAATACTGGAGTGGATTGCCATTTCCTCCTCCAGGGGATCTTCCCGACCCAGGGGCTGAACCTGTGTCTCTTAGGTCTCCAGGATTCTCCTGCATTGGCAGGTGGAATCTTTATCGCTGAACCACCTGGGAAGCTCAAGTGAATGAATACATAAATAATATTCCTAAAGCTGATTAAGCCCTATCACGCCTGCTTTATGGGTAAGCCCTACCACATTTGAAAACCTACTGAATTACAGGTACCATATTGACAGGCATTGAGAAACCAAAGGTGATAAGAGCATATTCTTGGGTTAGAGACATTTAAAAAACATACAAATCAGTGATTACAGTATAATACTCCACGACCAAATAACCCAGTGCTGTAAAAGCCCATGGATTAACTTAACCCAGCTAGAGGGGTCAGAAACATTGTCCTGATGAGACAGGACCCGAGCTGAGTTGTAAAGAATACATGACAGTTACCCAGGTGAAGAGAGTTAAAAAGTGTTAAGGCAGGAGACATGATATGAATAAAGATCTAGGGGTGGGAAACTGTGACATTTGCTGGATTACTGGATTGCAAAGTGTCAGACAGGGGGACTGGAAAGTTATGTGGCAGCCAAATTATGGATGTGCTAGAAAATAAAACACTTTGGAATTAAAGATGTCCACGGTGTGCAGAAGACTCCTCTGGGGTTCTTGTTTTCAATGGATTTCTTGTGTCCATCGGCAGTGATTGCTACACACCCTGCCAACCTGTGGACCCTGCGCTGGAGGTGAGTGACTCATAGTCCCCAGTTCAGAGCATGCTGTCATCTCCATGCTAAGTTCGTCTTTCATGCTTGTTTGTTCGCTTATTCCTTTCCATGTCCCCCTCCCGCCCCGCTTATTCTTGGGCCTCACTCTTATTCCACTTCCCCCTCTGCAACCCTCTCTGTTCATGGATCTTTGCTTAAAAAGAAACAGCATATTTATTTATTAATTTTTGGCTACGATGGGTCTTCATTGCTGCACAGGCCTTTCTCTAGTTGCAGCAAGTAGGGGCTACTCTCTAGCTGTGGTGCGCAGGCTTCTCATTGTGGTGGCTTCTCATGTTGCAGAGCATGGGCTCTAGGGCTCGCAGCCTTCAGCAGCTGCAGCGTGTGGGCTCAGTAGTTGCAGCTCTCAGGCTCTAGAGCACAGGCTCAACAGCTGTGGTGCATGGACTTAGCTGTTCGGTGGCATGTGTGATCTTCCCGGACCAGGGATGGAACCCATGTCCTCTGCCTTGGCAGGCAGATTCTTTACCACTGAGCTACCCGGGAAGCCCCCCAATAGTGTATTTTTTTTTAAAGTATGCATTTGAAATTTATGCAAAAGGTGTTGTGCTCTGAATTGCTTCTTGCAATATTCATCCAATGCTTTGTTTTTCTGCCCTTGCCACACTGCTCTGCGGTACCTCTGGCTCCTTGCCTGTAACTGCAGCATGCCTCCCCACATTTTGCTTACCCAGTGCATCATGCTTGATACATTGTTTTTCTCTTTCAAATCCTTCCCAGGGCAAACAGGCTTTGAAGAGCATTCTCATTCACACCACATCCCTTTATGGGCCAGATGAACATTTTTCTACCCCCCAAAGGTTCTATTTCAATGCATCTGAGGTCAGGCTCAAATAATTTAAATACAATTAAGCTGCTCTGCTGCTGCTGCTGCTGCTGCTGCTGCTGCTGCTGCTGCTGCTGCTGCTGCTGCTAAGTCACTTCAGTCGTGTCCGACTCTGTGCGACCCCATAGACGGCAGCCCACCAGGCTCCCCCGTCCCTGGAATTCTCCAGGCAAGAACACTGGAGTGGGTTGCCATTTCCTTCTCCAATGCATGAAAGTGAAAAGTGAAAGTGAAGTCGCTCAGTCGTGTCCAACTCTTCGCGACCCCATGGGCTGCAGTCCACCAGGCTCCTCCATCCATGGAATTTTCCAGGCAAGGGTTCTGGAGTGGGGTGCCATAAGCTGCTCTGCACTGAGGTGATTTATTGAAAAGAAAGGAGACAATGGTTCTCCTACTTCTGGCTTCATCAGACTCTCCTGGAGGGCACAGAAGATGCTCATGGGGGCTGACCTTACACTTGCACAACCCCACCCCTGTAGGTACCTCTTTCAATTTTGCCTAATCCTAGTTCTAGCCCTGGCTGTGAAACTGAGCAGGACCCGGTTTCTTGTTTGCAGGAATTAGGTTTTATTCAGCCTCCTGTGACCTTCCCCTGAGTTCCAAAGGGCGGATTCAAGCAGGTGTTAATCAGGGAAGGGCGGGTTTGGCATCAGTGGGACTGGCCCCCACGCCTAGTTTCTGGTTCAGAAAAGAAGGAGATCTGGGTTAGGCTGAGGGGAGCAAGACGGGACCTGAGAATTTGCGTTTCTAACCAGTTTCTAGGTGCTACAGACGCTGCTGGTGCACTTTGAGAAACATTGCTTTAGGGCCTTGCTACTACAAGATCAGCCACACTCAAGTTACCTAGGAACTTATTAGAGATGCAGAGTGTTGATTTTGGTATTAGGGTGATGGTGGCCTTGTACAATGAGTGTTCCTCCCTCTACAATTTTTTGGAAGAATTTCAGAATGATAGGTGTTAGTAGAATGTATGAACATCAAGGGGGAAAGGAGTGGGGTGGGATGAATTGGGAGACTGGGATTGACTATTGATACTATGTGTAAAATAGCTAACTAATGAGAACCGACTGTATAGGACAGGGAACTACTCAGTGCTCTGTGGTGACCTAAATGGGAAGGAAATCCAAAAAGAGTTGGGAGGTATGTATACATATAGCTGATTCACTTTGCTGAACAGCGGAAACTAACACAACGTTGTAAAGCAACTATGCTCCAATAAGAATTAATTTTAAAAAAAGAGAGACACAGAATGTTGAGCCCCACCTCAGATGTACTGAACCAGAATCTGCTTTTGAGTAAGGTTCCCGGGTGATTGGCAAGCACAGTAAAGTTTGAGAAGCACTGCTTTGGGAGCTACAAGGAGGGTGTATCTTTCTACCAAGGGAACTAATTACAAGGAGGCTCCCAAGTTCCCTGAAAGCATCCTGGGGATATTTCTCAGAAGAGCTAAGGTGTCTCCCTGGGCTTCCCTGGTGGCTCAGACAGTAAAGAATCTGCCTTCAATGTAGGAGACCTGGGTTCAATCCCTGGGTTGGGAAGATCCCCTGGAGGATGGTATGGCAATCTACTCCAGTATTCAGGCCTGGAGAATCCTATGGACAGAGGAGCCTGGTGGGCTACAGTCCATGGGGCCACAAAGAGTCGGACACGACTGAGCAACTAACACTAACAAGGTGTCTACCTACGTTGTCTCAGCTAGAGGTACAGCATGTCTGTTTGCCCTTTTCTGGTGCTGTTGTTTTTGATCACTTGGCTAGAGTACACTTTGAGTTTTCTACTATGAAAATATGTGTTGAGAAATTATGCCCACTTGCTGTTTGTCGGCAGTTACTAGGGAGAGACTGCCCTCATCCTTGTCCATGGATTATGCATGGATGTCAGTTTGGCTGTCCCCTCAGCCCTTCATTTCTGCCCCAGGACGAGTAATAAAATGGTCAGAGATCTCCCTCCTTTCAAACAGTGTGCTGGGTAGGCCTGCAGGGCTTGGCTGTGGGGTGGGATCAGTCCACTCCCTAGACCTAATGAACTACAGCAGCTTGTGACGCAGGGCAGTCCAGGAGTGCGACGATGAAGCCATCTTCAGCAGAAGGTTGGAAACTGCGCAGACAATACACTACGTTATGTTACTGAGAATTGTCCTGGACAGGGAATAAAGAGTTAAATTCTACCCCTACCCCCCCTCCCCCCGCCCAACACACACAAATAGGCAAACCTGACTACTGGTGTTCAGAAACTTCTATCATGTTGATTTGAAGAGGATCAAAGTGCTGCCTTGTTCAGAGAAAAGAGCCATGCCCAACTTTTGGAAGGATGTCAACCACCACCCAGTCTGAAATGAATATATGGTATGTCAACTGTTATTCAGCTGCCAATTCATGTCTGACTCTTTGTGATTCCATGGTCTGTATCCTGCCAGGCTCCTCTGTCCATGGGATGTTCCAGGCAAGAATACTTGAGTGGGTTGCCATTTCCTCCTCCAAGGGATCTTCCCAACCCAGGGATTGAACCCATGTCTCCTGCATTGGTAGGTGAGTTCTTTACCACTGAGCCACCTAGGAAGCCCTGGTATGTCAGTTACACCTCAGTTAAAAAATAAAACAAAAGACCATCTGTCACATTCCTCCCTTGAAGCAGTGCACACACACTCACCTACCTACTTGAGCAGGAAGAAACAAAGGAGGAAGCAAGGAGAAGAAAAATTTTAGTTAACATTTCAGAAATATTATACATCCACACATCTGACAATATATAAACAGATTCACAGGACGAAATCCCTCAGAAAGTAAGTCTACCTAAAAAAGGTGACAGTTCAGTTCAGTTGCTCAGTCACGTCCGACTCTTTGTGACCCCATGGACTGTAGCACGCCAGGCTTCCCTGTCCGTCACCAACTCCTGGAGTTTACTCAAACTCATGTCCATTGAGATGGTGATGCCATCCAACCATCTCATCCTCTGTCATCCCCTTCTCCTCCCACCTTCAATCTTTCCCAGAATCAGGGTCTTTTCAAATGAGTCTGTTCCTCCCATCAGATGGCCAAAGTATTGGAGTTTCAGCTTCAACATCAGTCCTTCCAATGAACACCCAGGACTGATCTCCTTTAGGATGGACTGGTTGGATCTCTTTGCAGTCCAAGGGACTCTCAAAAGTCTTCTCCAACATCACAGTTCAAAAGCATCAATTCTTCGGTGCTCAGCTTTCTTTATAGTCCAACTCTCACATCCATACATGACTACTGGAAAAACCATAGTTTTGACTAGATGGGACCTTTGTTGGCAAAGTAATGTCTCTGCTTTTGAATATGCTATCTAGCTTGGTCATAACTTTTCTTCCAAGGAGCAAGCATCTTTTAATTTCATGGCTGCAGTCACCATCTGCAGTGATTTTGGAGCCCCCCAATATAAAGTCTGACACTGTTTCCATTATTTCCCCACCTATCTGCCATGAAGTGATGGGACCAGATGCCATGATCTTAGTTTTCTGAATGTTGAGCTTTAAGCCAACTTTTTCACTCTCCTCTTTTATCAAGAGGCCCTTTAGTTCTTCACTTTCTGCCATAAGTGTGGTGTCATCTGCACATCTGAGGTTGTTGACATGGGTGTATTATATAATTATGTAAACTCCCTTAGTATGAATCAAGTGAAAATATTCATGTGTATGTCACTGAGGGTTATGCCTGTCCAAAGTAAGTCAAGGAGGAGTTTACTGTGCCCAACATGGGGACCCAGGGCCTGGCATCCAGGGAATGTTGAGCAGCCAGCTGTCACCTAATATAGCTCCAATGGGAGCACATCAGAGGCCCCAATAGGGAAGGCAGGAGATGCAATGAATAAACTGGACTGGTCAGCATTTCTCAGGTAATGTTACATACTTCTATGACTCTGTGCTTGCTCACATTGCCTCACTGCCTGGAATATGTCCTCCCTGTCTCCCCTTCCTCCCAACATCCAGCTTGAACTTCTCTAAGGCCAAGCTGATGTCGTTGTTTCTACCATGAAGCTTTATTTGGATCCACCCACCCCCATTTACAGACTAGAATTGTTCTCTATCTGGCTCTTAGCACATATTATTTGTTTCTCTGTTGGAGAGTCCAGGTCCTTCATTAAAATAATAGTTTTAATTATGGTATAATATGGATAACATGAAATTTACTCTTTTAACCATTTTTAGGTAGTCATTTCAGCGGCATGAAGTACAGTCACAACACTGTCCAACTATTAACACTATCTATTTCTGGAATTTTTTCATCTCTGTACCCATTAAACATTAACTCCCTTCCCTGCCAAAACACACAGCCCCTGGTAACATCTTTTTTAAAAAATTTTATTTTATTTTAAAGCATTTTTTAACTGTTTATTTGACTGTGTCAGGTCTTAGTTGTGGCATGTGGGATCTAGTTCCCTCATCAGGGATTGAACCTGGGCCCCCTGCATTGGAAGCTTGGAGTCTTAACCACTAGACTAACAGGGAACTCCTGCACTTGGTAACTTCTATTCTACTTCCTGTCTATGAATTTGCCTGTCTTAGATACATCACATAAGTGGAGTCATACAATATTTGTTTTTTTCGTCTGGCTTATTTCACTTAGTTCATCTGTGTTGGCCTAGTTCATCCATGCTGTGCTAGTTAGTGTTAGCAGTACATTTGTGTCCCACTCTTTGTGACCGCATGGACTATAGCCCACCAGGCTCCTCTGTCTATAGGATTTTCCTGGCAAGAATACCAGAGTGAGTTGCCATTCCCTTTTCCAGAGGATCTTCCCAACCAGGATCAATCCCAGGTCTCATGCATTGTAGGCAGATTCTTTACTGTATGAACGACACTGTAGCATGTGTCAGAATTTCCTCTTTTTTGAGGCTGAATAATATTCCACTGCATGCATAATCCATTCCATTGCATTCTCTTTATCCATTCATCTGTTCATAGGTATTTGGGATGTTTCTACTTTTTGGCCATTGTGAATCATTTTGCTATGAACATGGGAGTGCAGATATCTGTTTGAGTCCCTGCCTTTAATTCTTTTGGGTAAATATCCAGAAGTGAAATTGCTGAACCAGGTGGTACCTCTATGTTTAACTTTTTGAGGAAGTGTCCCTCATTTTTTAGTCTACACAAATAAAAAAAAAAACACCAAAAACAAAACAAGTGAAAGTGAAGTCGCTCAGTCGTGTCCAACTCTTTGCGACCCCATGGATTGTAGCCTACCAAGCTCCTCTGTCCATGGGATTTTCCAGGCAATAGTACTGGAGTGGATTGCCATTTCCTTCTCCAGGGGATTTTTCCAACCCAGGGATCGAACCTGGGTCTCCTGCATTGTAGACAGATGCTTTACCGTTTGAGCTACCAGGGAAGTCCTAAAAAAACAAACAAACAAAAAAACAAAACAGGAGCCCAACTAATAACGTATGAGAGATCTGGTCAGAGCTCCCAGTTAAACTTCTAGAATGATCTATCTATTGAAAGTCGCTCAGTTGTGTCTGACTCTTTGTGACCCCATGGACTGTAGCCTGCCAGGCTCCTCTGTCCATGGAATTTTCCCAGGCAAGAATACTGGAGTGGGTGGCTGTGCCCTCCTCCAGGGGATCTTCCCAACTCAGGGATTGAACCCAGGTCTCCCACATTGCAGGCAGATTCTTTACCATCTGAGCCACCAGGGAAGCCCACGAAAACTGCAATAGGTAGCCTATCCCTTCTCCAGGGGATCTTTCTGACCCAGGGATGGAACTGGGGTTTCCTCCACTGCAGGTGGATTCTTTACCAGCTGAACTACTAGGGATACCAACTGATAATTCAAATCAGTTGACCCTCTTCAATCTCCTACTGCTCTAAACAATGTGCCAACTCCAGGCTTGGAGGTCATCAAAGCATAGGGGCCATTGTACAATGCCTTTGACAGATTTATTCTGACCACAGAACTCTGCTGTTTTTCTTCTCTGGCTCTTGGGTCATATGACATTTGTGGCATAGTGCTGCTCTTCTGGTTTCAACTGGTGATTTGCTCTCTTATTCTCAATGAGGAACACAACATTTTCTGGAGAGAAGACTACTTCCTACCTCCCCTTCCCCACAACTTTATGTCATCTCTTTCAGCTTCCCTTGAACAGTTGAATGCTGAGCATTTATGGCTGTCAAATTGCTCAATAAGTAGTCTCGCCGTGGTCAGGGTTGTTGGTGTTCAACAGTCTGGCTCTTTTCTATGCTGGGAACACAGCTAAGCTAAATTTCTCAGCCATCCTTGCATCTATATGGGATCATGTGACTCAGTTCTGGTCCTGAAATGTGGGCAGAATTGATATACACCACTTCCAGGCATGACCTGTAAAACATTCCACACAATCATCCATGTGTTTGTTTCTTTGTCTATTAGCTACATGGCACTAAAACTACCTTGAAGTCACAAAATGAAAGCACCTAGATCCCCAGGTCATCACTTGGAGGACACAGGTTCAGGAGAACTGCCCAAACAAGAATGTTTGTGTAGCACTTTAAGGGGGGAAAGAAAGAAACTTTTATTGTGTGAAGTCACTGAGATTGTCTGCTCTGATGAATATTTGCCCTTTCAGTTTTACATCACCCTTTAATATATTTTTTACTTTTTTAAAAAACTGAAGTATAGTTAATTTACATTGCATTTTAATTTCACATGTACAGCAATTTGAGATATATATATATACACACATACACATATATACTTTTTCAGATTATTTTACATTGTAGGTTATTGTAAGACAGTGAGTGTAATTCCCTGTGCTAATCCAGTAGATACTTGTTGTTTATCTATTTTATATATAGTAATATGTATATGTTAATCCCAACTCTTAATTTCTCTCTGCCTCCCACCCTGCTATCCCTTTTGGTAACTATAAGGTTGTTTTCTATGTCTGTGAGTCTATTTCTATTTTCTAAATAAGTTTATTTGTATCATACTTTAGATTCCACATATGTGATATTTATCTTTGTCTGACTTGCTTCACTAAATATGATAATCTCTAGGTCTATCCATGTTGCTGCAAATGGCATTATTCTGTTTTATGGTCGAGTAGTATTCTACTGTATATATGTACCACATTTCTTTAACCCATTCCTCTGTCAATGGACACTTAGGTTGCTTCCTGCTGCTACTGCTAAGTTGCTTCAGCCATGTCTGACTCTGCACGACCCCATAGACGGCAGCCTACCAGGCTCCCCCATCCCTGGGATTCTCCAGGCAAGAACAGTGGAGTGGGTTGCCATTTCCTTCTCCAATGCATGAAAGTGAAAAGTGAAAGTGAAGTTGCTCAGTCGTGTCCGACTCTTAGCGACCTCATGGACTGCAGCCTACCAGGTTCCTCCGTCCATGGGATTTTCCAGGCAAGAGTACTGGAGTGGGGTGCCACTGCCTTCTCCAAGGTTGCTTCCATGTCTTGGCTATTAAAAAATAGTGCTTCTATGAACATTGGGATGCATGTATCTTTTCCAATTAGAATTTTCTCCAGATACATGCCCAGGAGTGGGATCCCTGGATCATATGGTAGCTCTATTTTTAGTTTTTTTAAGGAATCCCCATACTATTCTCCATAGTGGCTGTACCAATTTACATTCCCACCAGCAGTGGAGGAGGGTTTCCTTTTCTCCACACCCCCTCCAGCATTTGTTATTTGTAGACTTCATGATGATGGCCATTCTGACTGGTGTGGGGTGGTACTTCACTGTAATTTTGATTTGCATTTCTCTAATAATTAGTGATACTGAGCATCTTTTCACGTGCCTGTTGGCCATCTTTATGTCTTCTTTGAAGAAATGTGTATTTAGGTATTCTGATTTTTTGATTGGATTTTTTAATATTAAACTGTATGAGCTGTTTGTATATTTTGGAAATTAATCCCTTGTCAGTCACATCCTTTGCAAATATTTTCTCCCAGTCCATAGATAGTCTATTTGTTTTGCTTATGGTTTCCTTTGCTGTGAAAAAGCTTAATTAGGTCCCATTTGTTTATTTTTATTTCCATTACTCTAGAAGATAGATCCAAAAAATTATTGCTGTAATTTATGTCAAAGAGTGTTCTGTCTACATTTTCCTCTAGGACTTTTATTGTATTCAGTCTTACATTTAAGTGCTTAATTCATTTTGAGTTTATTTTTGTGTATGGTATTAAAGAATGTTCTAATTTCATTCTTGTACATGCAGCTATCCAGTTTTCCCAGAAGCACTTGTTGAAGAGACTGTCTTTTTTCCACTGTATATTCTTGCTTCCTTTATTGTAGATTAATTGACCATAAATGCAGGGGTTTGTTTCTGGGCTTTCTATCTTGTTGCATTGATTTATATATCTGTTTTTGTGCCAGTACCATACTGTTCTGATTACTGAGCCAGTACCATTATTGTTTTGTAGTGGTTCTCTGAAAAATGCCATTGGTAATTTGATAAGGATTGCACTGAATATGTAGATTGCCTTAGGTAGTATGGTCATTTTAACAATACTGATTCTTTCAATCCAAGAACAAAGTTTATTTTTCCATCTGTTTATTACTATATCATCTTTAATTTCTTTCATTAGTGTCTTATAGATTCTGGAGTACAGGTCTTATGCTTCCTTAGATATGTTTATTCCTGGGCATTTTATTCTTTTTGATGTGATGATAAATGGGATTGAGTTCTCTTTCTGATATTTCATTGTTAGTATACACTGTAGCAGTCACCAACCTTTTTGGCACCAGGGACGGGTTTTGTGGAAGACAATTTTTCCATAAGCTGCGAGTGAGGGGATGGTTTCAAGATTCAAGTGCATTACATTTATTATGCACTTTATTTCTTTTATTATTACATTAGACCATCAGGCATTAGATCCCAGTGGTTGGGGACCCCTGCTCTATAAAAATGCACCAGATTTCTGTATATTAATTTTGTTTCCAACAACTTTACCAAGTTAATTGATGAGTTCTAGTAGTTTGCTGGTAGCCTTTTAAGGATTTTTTATGTATAACATCGTCATCTGTGAACAGTGACAGTTTTACTTCTTCTTTTCTAATTTGGATTCCTTTTATTTCTTCTCCAATTGCTGTGGCCAGGACTTCCAAAAAACATATGGAACCAAAGGTGGCTAGAGTGGGCATACTTGACTTGTTCTTCACCGTCGAGTATGATGTTAGCTGTGGGTTTCTCGACTCTGTAGGAGATGTCCTATGCATCCTAGCAGTGCACTCCTCTCTTATCATCTAACAGCCAGGGGCCAGATAGTCCCAGAGTATTTTCTGGCCTGTGTTTGCCAATTTGGTTGGTAGCCTGTGAGCCCATACATTTCTGGCTTCTGATGTCTGCCCCTGGTTAGTGAGGCTGGTCTAGAGGCCTGTGCAGGTGTCCTGGCCCAATGGGGTGTGCTTGCCCAGTGGTGGGTGGAGCTGGGTCTTGGTCTCCTGGTAGGCAGGACCCTGTCTAGCGGTGTGTCTAGAGTGTCTGTGGGACAGGAAATCTTTAGGCATCCCAGCACTGGAGCCAACAGACTGCTGGATGGGGCTGGGTCATACAGCTAATGGCCCAAACAAGATGTCAGCCTCTAGGAGAGTTCATGCAGACGAATACTCCCTGATAATGATGGTCACCACTGTCTACTAGCCATCCCCTGCCTCCCAGCTCCCCAGGAGACTCTCTAAGACCAGCAGGTAGGTCCGGCCCAGGCTCCTATGAAATCACTGCTTTTGCCCTGGGTCCTGATACATGTGAAATTTCGTGTGTGTCCTTTAAGAATGAAGTGTGAATTTCCCCCAAGCCTGAGGAGGTCTTGCAATCAAGCCCCACTGGCCTTCAAGACCAAATGCTCTGGGGGTTCCTCCTCCCAGTGCTGGACCCTTGGGCTAGGAGGCTTCATGTGGGGTTCAGAACTCTTACTTCTATGAGAGAACCTCTGTAATATAGTCATTGAACCTCTGTAATATAGTCATTATCCACGTTGTGGGTCATCCATGGGGGAGGGTTATACGATTTGATTATATTGCCAGTCCACACTCCTCTACCAGTCTTCCTGTGGTTCCTTTTTTATGCTTTTAGTTGTAGAAAACCCTTTCTGGTTTAAGAATTTTTCAACCATGAGTACTCTGCAGATTGGTGCGCTCATAAGAGGAGGTGAGCTTAGTGTTCCACCCCACCACCTTGGCTGCTCTCCTTTCCATTTAGTATGAACTAGACCAAGACCATGTGAAACTCTTCTCTGCTTCCTGATCTTAATAATTATGTTAACCATCTTCTATAATTCCCTGTGTCTCAAGCATATGCTGTTTGCCCTTTGACTCATCCTCCTAAGCTTGTTTTCTAGTTTGCTGTCCATCCTTCCCAGGGGAAGGAAGGCAACTCCATCCCAACTTCTTTATGGAAGAGTTGTAATGTCAGTGTTTGCTAATCCATTCTTGGGCTGCAAAGTACCCCTCAAAATTCTTCCTAGAGGGCTTAGCAACCACATATAAATAAGACCTCTCATCTGTCATGACATTTCTTGGTATTAAGTAAGATTGCATTAAATATGGTCCTATGCTACCCACTTATTATTCTTTATTTTACAGTGGTTAGTTAAGTGCATGGCCATTTTTTAAAAATCACCACTAAGCCAAAAATAATTAACAATCACCTGAGAGTGGGAATTCTGAATAATTCATCTTTATATGTCTAATAATGCCCACCATGTTATCTGGCAGACTGAAGGGCTCAGTGACTGTTGAATTTAATAGGGGCAGATAGTAGAAGTTTTACCAATAGACCCATGACCTCATTGATTTAACCCACCTCCTCTTGTCTACAACTATGCAGATTCACAGAGAGGCTGATAAACAATCCACCAGTGCGCTCTGGGAAAAGATAATTTAAACCCTTGACTAGACTCCAGTATGAATTTTTCAGTCACAGTTATTATGATATAATTTACACAGAATGTAATGCATGGGTATTAAGTGTTTGCTTTTTTTTCGGTTGTGCTGGATCTTCGTTGCTGTGCACTGGCTTCCTCTAGCTGTGGCAAGTGGGGGCTACTCTTTGCTGCGGTGCCCAGGCTTCTCACTGGGGTGGTTTCTCTTCTTGCAGAGCATAGGCTCTAGGGTGAGTGGGCTCAGTAGTTGTGGCACTCAGGCTTAACTGCCCTGTGGCATGTGGGATCTTCCCAGACCAGGAATCGAACTTGTATCCCCTACATTGGTAGGTGGGTTCTTAACTACTAGACCACCAGAGAAGCCCCTGGTCTGATGAATTTTGACAAATATAAACAGCCTCAAAATAACCATATCAATAAAGACAAAAATCATTTTCATTTTCACTTCCCCAGAAAGTTCCTTTATTTGCCTTTAAGGCAATCCACACCCCCACTCCCCGACCCCAGCCCCGCCACTGCCATCACTCTTCCCTGGGGAATTGCTCGTCTTATTTCTATCACCATAAATTTGTTGAACATGTTCTAAATCTGTGTAAATGAAAACCACATAGTATGTGTTCCTTTGTGTCTACCTTTTCGCTCAACATAATATTGATGAGATTCATCCAGATTAGTGCACGTATCAACAGTTCATTCCTTTTTATTGCTGAGAAGTAATGCATTGAGTGAACATACCACAATTCTTGTACTCATTCATTTGTTGACGATATCTGTGTAGTTTCCAGTTCGGGGATGTTATGAATAAAGCTGCTCTGGCATCTTATTAAAGTCTTTCTGTGGATACATGTTTTCATTTCCCTTGGGTAAACACCTAGAAATAGAATGACTGGGCCACACATTTGATGCTGTTTTTATTTTTTGGCTGCACCACAGGGCATCTGGAACTTTCTTGACCACAGACTGAATCTGTGCCCTCTGCATTGAAAGCATGGAGTCTTAACCACTGGACCACCAGAAAAGTCCTCATGTTTTAACTTTATAAGAAACTGCCAAGCCTTTCCCCAAAGTGCTTGTGCTGTTTTATACTTCCGCCAGCAATGTATGAAAGGTCAAGTTTGTTTACATCCTTGTCATCACTTAGTACTGTAAGTCCTAATATAATATAACAGACATTTCATTGTAGGAGGAGGGAGAGAGAGAAGGAAACAGAGAGAGATGGAGAGACAGGGATTGAGGAGGGAGAAAGAAGAGGAGGAAGAACTGGGGGGCGAGAGAAAGGAAGGGGAGAAGAGATGCAAAGACAGGAAAAGAAAAAAAAATGCAGCTTCTAAGAGTAGAATACAGTCAGGTTTTCCCGTGTCGGCTCTGATCTCTTATCAACTAAACTGCATTGCCTTTCAAGGGAGAAATATGAAGCAGTGTTCTTCCTGTTATGGCAGGGGTGGAATGAGCTGGACATTACATAGAGCTTATTCTAGGGAGCTGGTAGTTTTTCAAGCATAATTTGGACTGGAAAAACTGCAGTTCTGGAAGAATTATCTGTATGTCAGGAACTGGCAACAATTTTGAAGTTCCTGTTCATGTTGTGAAACCTGACTGTTTTGTACTCGCAGGAGGAGACATCTTTTTTTCCCCTTTTGTTCAAGCAGAAAAATGAAGGCTTTCTTCATTGTAGGCGCATTCAAACTAACGATCAGCAAAGAGGCAAAAGCCAGGAGCTGTGACGGATTACGTGGGGAGGGGGAAAGAAGGGTAGCACATACATTCTTAAACTTCGCTTCTACCTAAACAAGCTTAAAGCTGATCTTGCTCAGCAGGAAAATATAATGAACATGATTATGGAGTCCGATTCAAAGAACTAGTTTTTCTAGGGTGAATGTACAATCCTTCTGAGAACGATGAATTTGTATATAGAAAGTAAAAGAAGAATTCTAAGCAGTGAGGCCAAAAGTGTGGATTAAGGAAAAAATCCATTAGAAATGACCATCATTATAAATATCTGCTCAGAACTGCAATTCTTCTTCTTATTGAGATGTAATTTAATGCCACGGTTTCACTGTCCTGTCACACACTTTTCTGCTCTTGGATGAGGAACTCTGGATTACTGGAGAACTGCTCATCAGCTTTAAACCTAAGGTAGAGTCAATAAGAGGGGTGTTCCCAGCCCTTTCACTTTGGGGTCCTCACTGTGGTTTCAGTGGGCAGCATCTTTCAGGGACAGTTGGTAGGGAGATAGAGGCAGCTTTCTGAATTTTCATTAAAAGAGACGTTTGGAGCTTCCCTGGTGGCTCAGTGGTAAAGAATCTGCCTGCCAACACAGGGAGACACAGGTTCGATCCCTGATCTGCGGGGATCCCACGTGCTGCGGAGCAACTAAGCCTGTGGACTGCAAATACTGAGCCTGTGTGATGCAACTGCTGAAGCCCAAGCACCTAGAGCCTGTGCTCCGCAACAAGAGAAGCGGAGAAGCCTGCACACTGCGATTAGAGAGTAGCTCCTGTTCACCACAACTAGAGAAAAACCTGCACAGCAACAAAGACCCTGGACAGGCAACAATAAACAAACAAGAGATATTTGACTCACTTATCACTGATTAAGTCTTAACACCACCCTCACAATCAGGATCAAGGCGAAAAGGGTGGATTGCCACTGCTCTTCCCCAATACCCCTCATGTTGTTCATTTCTGATCTCTTTTCTCCAAAATCTTGTCCTTATCTAATTGAATTAACGTATCCAGTGCATGGTATTTGTTGTTGTTCAGTTGCTAAGCTGTGTCTGACTCTTTTGTTACCCCATAGACTGACTACAGGCCACCAGGTTCCTCCGTCCATGAGATTTCCCAGGCAAGAATACTGGAGTGGGTTGCCATTTCTTCTTTTAGGGGATCTTCTCGATCCAGGGATCAAACCTATGTCTGCTGCATTGCAGGCGGATTCTTTACCCACTGAGCCACTAGGAAGCCCCACTGAGCTTTATACAGTAGTGAATAAAACAGACAAAAACCTCTACCTTCATACCAGTAGGGGGAGACAGATAATAAATTATAAATATGTAACTTATAGAAAGTATTAGAAGGTGGTATATATGGGGAAGGAAAAAAGGCAGGATAAAAGAAATAAGGAGTGTTAGGGGCAGGGAGGGATGTACCCCTGGGATAATAATAAGCTATTACTAAAATCAGTGTTTATAAAAGCCAGATTTTACCTGGTCCATAAAGTGAGATTTATCTCATCCCTCTCTCCACTGCCACTGCCATGGCAACCTAGAACTATGTCAAAATGATTCCAGATGATCTACTCCCCACTGTGGAGAAGGAGGCTAAACTGGGATATCATTATGTTCTGTGCAGGAAATGACATCACCATTATGCATCTCAGTACCTCACGGGTATCAGGTAATCAGTGAAGACTAGGAAATAAGACACCAGGGCTGTTGTACACTGTTCAAATCATGGTGGGAATCTTGCCCCTAACCTGGGTTGTACAGTAAACATACTGACTTTTTTTTTGATGATGCCATTTATATATGTGGAAAGATTTTCACAATAAAGTGCTAAGAGAAAAAAGTGAACAACAAATTAGTATGGGTATGTGTATATGTAGGTATGTAACATATTGACTTTTTAAAAGAATTTGATTTATTTGGCTGTGCTGGGTCTTGGCTGTGGCATGTGGGATCTAGTCTTAGCCACTGGACCACCAGGGAAGTCCCAACATACTAACTTATGGTCTGAGCTTTTACTTTTTATGTAAGTGACATACTTTCCTTCAGGCCTAGACATATTTTTATAGTGTGGTTTGATCCCTGGCATAGTGTTTTATTTTGCATGTGTTGTGATTTTTAACAATTCTAAACAATTCTGACAAATTCTAACAATTTAAAAATTCTATTATTTTAGGATATTTAGCTAGTTCCCACATTTTTCAAGTTGATGAAATACTTATACATGTAACTATCTGTGGGTTTTTCCTTAAGATAACTTGCAAAAAAAGTAGAACTGTGGGCTCAGAAGTTATGCAGAGTTTTAATATTTTCGATGTAAATTGCCAATTGCCCACTAGAAAGCATGAATTTAGCTTCACCTCTCCAACCATGTATGAGAACGTTTATTGTCCTATACTCTTACCATTGCTTGTGTCGTCATTCTTTTTACTTTATTAATTTGAAAGGTGGGACTCAGTATTTCAATAATGTTTTCAATTTCCCTATCTTTGATTGCGAGGTTTACTGGGATTTGTACGTCTCCTTTTGGAAACTGTTCTCTTTTTTAATGTTTTGGCCATGTCCCAAGGCATGTGGGATCTTAGTTCCCTGACTAGGAATCGAACCCTCACTCCCTGCATTTGCAGTGCGGAGTGTTAACCCCTGGAAAACTACAGAAATCCCCAGGAAATTGTTTATTTTTAATTGGAGTGTATCACTTTCTTGTTGATAGCTAAGAGTTCTTTAGATATTAAGGGTCTCTGCTTTTTTTCTGCCGTGTCATTGCAAATATTTCCCTTAGTTTAAAAACTGTGTTTTATTTTTACTTGTGGAATTTTTTTTGCCTTTTTTTTTTTTTAAATCTTTTTGGCTGTGCTGTGTGGCTGCAGGATCTTAGCTCCCTGACCAGGGATTGAACCCGGGCCCTCAGCAGTGAGAGCACAGAATCTTAACCACTGTCCAGAGGTTACTCCCTATTTGTGCCAGGGAATTCCCTATGTGTGGAATTTAAAAAAAAAAAATTATTTTTAACTGTTCTGAGTCTTCACTGCTATGCACAGGCTTTCTTTGGTTGCAATGTGTGGGCTTCTCACTGTGGTTGCTTCTCTTATTGGGGAGCATGGGCTCTAGAGCATATGAGCTTCATGAGTTGTGGCTCCTGGGCTCTAGAGCACAGCCTCAGTAGTTGCGGCACACAGGCTTAGTTGTCCCATGGCATCATGTGGGATCTTGCTGGACTAGGGATTGAATCCATGTCCCCTGCATTGGCAGGCAGATTCTTTACCACTGGACCACAGGGGAAGTCCCTGTGGAATTTTTAAAAGATAGGTATTGATGTTTTGGCATCAACATCATATTTAACTTAAAAACCTTATTTAAATATATTATGGCTTTATCCTACACTTTTTTGATAAATGCTTTCTGTACCCTCCCCTAAATACGTAAATATTCATCCAAACTGTCAATTTTCAGTCGTTTTAACATTTAATTAAATAGTAGTATTCAGAATTAACTTTTGTCTATGGATTGATGTAGGACTCCTGCTTTACTTTTCCCCAAATGCTTATCTAATAGTCCCAGGACCAGCTATTAAATAATGCATCCTATTATCACAAATATAAAATGCCAAATGTATCACATACTTATAGGTACTGTAGGAAGCTAAGCAATATGAAGTTGCCGTTTTAGAGTAAAAAAAATAGTAGAATAATGGCAGTTCCATATGACTCAACCTAAAATTAACTTACATTGCCTACAAAGGTCCGTCTAGCCAAGGCTATGGTTTTTCCAGTGGTCATGTATGGATGTGAGAGTTGGACTGTGAAGAAAGCTGAGCGCCAAAGAATTGATGCTTTTGAACTGTGGTGTTGGAGAAGACTCTTGAGAGTCCCTTGGACTGCAAGGAGATCCAACCAGTCCATTCTAAAGGAGATCAGCCCTGGGTGTTCTTTGGAAGGAATAATGCTAAAGCTAAAACTCCAGTTACTTTGGCCACCTCATGCGAAGGGATGACTCATCAGGAAAAGACCCTGATGCTGGGAGGGATTGGGGGCAGGAGGAGAAGGGGACGACAGAGGATGAGATGGCTGGATGGCATCACCGACTCAATGGACGTGAGTTTGGGTGAACTCCGGGACATGGTGATGGACAGGAAGGCCTGGCATGCTACAGTTCATGGGGTCGCAAAGAGTTGGACATGACTGAGTGACTGAATTGAACTGAAAGTGAAATCTCATTTTATTAAAGGATGATGTCAAATATTTGAATAATTGAAAAAAAATCAGCTCAATTTAAAAAGATTTCAGGTGTGTATATTTTAGCTGACATGAGAGAGATGAGAGTTGAGATGAGATGAAGTTAACGGGTGGAGTTGACTCCCCAACATTTTTCTCCTAAAAATAAGAGTAAATGTTGCACACTGTACTTTTAAAAAAATAATATTCTTTTCTCTTGTGGACTTGTGGGTCTACTTCACACCAGCTGAGCTGCCTTGCTAAGCCAAGCTCTCCTTGTAAGGTATTTCCTGCTCTCTATCTTCTCCTTGCTGGCCTCATTATTAAAAATGTGCTACTGTCAGATATAAATGATGTTTCTCACTAAGTACACTCAATAGCATTTTCCTTTCACTCTTCTTTTCCTCCAAATCTAACAATAAGCCATTGTGCTTTAGTGAAAAAATAACCCAAGCCTCTCTGAGTATTCCCAGGCTTGCAAGTTGGCATGACGGGTAGTCCGGGTGATTGATCCATAACCTTTGGGCACTCAGGCAATTACTAGCTGCCCATAAGTTTTGCTGTGCCAGCAGTGCCAATAAAAAACTTGGAGATCTAATTCTGGGTCAGCAGAGTTCTCTTTTCCTGATGTTACATGAAGTAAGATTTTCAACTATAAGAGGGAATTCTTTAGAGGACAGTAAAAATTATTTATATTTTCCCATCTAATCACCACGAAACATGATCCTGGTGACCTCTTTTTTCTTCTTCATCCATTACTAACTTTTTTCCTACTTCCAACCTTCAACATTTCCTTTTACAGCTTTTCTATTGTACTAGGAAGAAGGGCGGAAAAATCCAAATTTCTGGTGTTCAAAGAAAAAGGAAGGGATTTCCCCAGTGCTCCAGTGGCTAAGACTCCACGCTCCCAATGCAGGGGGCCTGGGGTTCAATCCCTAGTCTGGGAACTAGATCCCACATGTTGCAACTAAGAGTTCCTATGCCACAACTGAAGATCCAGCACAGCGAAACACACAAATAAATATTAAAAAAAGAAAAAGGAAAGTCAGAAGTAACCCTTATAAACCAAAGTTTCAGTATGTGCATTCCCATAATTCTGGGAGTTGTCAATGATTTTTATTTTCACTAACGAGGCAAGAGCTCATGAGCTGGTCCTGTTCTGTCAGGAGATAAATATTATGAAACAAAACTGTCATTTGTCTCAGAGCTCTGTTTTCTGCAGAGGCGTATGTGTATGTGCTTGAAATAAAAAAGGGCATTTTTCTCAGCCAAGATAGAATGAGCTGTAATAGACTGATTAATAAATGGTTTATCATAAAAATCTCAGTATTGGAAAAGAACATTAAAGGTCAGATGGTTCCATCTCCTGACTACAAATATATTCATTTAAAGCATAAGGGCCAAGCTAACATGTTTTTGAAGCTGCTAGACATTATCATCATCTTTGTATGATCTTTCTTTTCTCGAAATATTCTATGACACATATATTTTTCAATTTGGTTGTCTTTAGAATTTTGTGACATTGAGAAAAATTGCAGATGTTCTAGACTAGGTTATAATACTCTTTGGAAAATGACTTTTTCCAGAAGAATAAGTGGTTTACTTTTCTGTTTAGTTTTTAGCTGTTATTTATTGGCTGCAGGAAGAGAGCCCTGTTCCTAATCTCCTTGTTGTTGATGGTTAAATTAATGGCCCTCCAAGCACCACACGTAACTGTCTGCTCTGTGTAGTTTCCTGCCTACCCCATCAACATTAGGCTTGGTCTTGTGACTTCTATTGGCCAATGAAACATAAGCAAGTGTGATACAAGCAGACACTAGTAAAGTGCTTGTGCCTTGGGTCTTGCCTTCTCTTTTGTTGCTTAAAATACCCAACTTCCACATGAACAAGTTCAGGCCAGTCAGCTAGAGACAAGTGGCCCAGCCAACACCAACTGCCAGATATATGAATGAGGTTATCTTAGATCATTCAGTCCCGGTTGAGCCACCAGAAACTGAAACTGCATAAGGCAAGACGAGCAGAAGAACCACATAGCTGAACTTAGCCCCAATTTCTTACCTACAGAATCATGAACAAATAATATGGCTGTTTTTTTAAGTCACTAAGTTTTATGGTGGTTTGTTTTGAAGCAATAGGTAACTGTGTACTCCTGATATATAATGGGGTCATGTATTTCTTTAGGGTTAAGTTTTCCAGTTAACGCGTAAGGGAAAAATCATGTAAAGTCAAAATTACCACTGAAAATCTCTTAGGCAGTGAGCATTATAATCAAAGGAAACATTTCCCCCTCCCATCATTGAAAGGGATGGCTAATTTTCTTTTGAGCACCAGATGAAATAACTGGTTTGTGCTTGAAGCCATGCTATGTGAAACACACATTCTGTGTCTTTAAATAGTTAACTTATAATCCATTGGCTAGCCCATTGGATCATCACTAAAATCACTCTTCTTTTGCAAACACCCCTAGCTCCTTGTCTTGTCCCTCCTGTCCCTCATTTCTCTTGAGTAAATACTTGGAATGCAATTGCTGGGGCAAAGGGTAGGTATATTAACCTAGAATTTACCACCAAATTTAAGAACTCATGAGCTTTGCCGTTATCACAGGGGGCAGCTTTCTAGTGATCTTCTCTGGCACACAGACTGGGGTTTATTTCTTGCCATCCTAAGCCTGGGGCGTCTTAGCAAACTTCTCTGCCATCTAGTGGGCTACAGCCCACCTTCACCAACAAGGTTTGAATCTCTGAACTGATGCCCTCCTCTAAATTTTTTCCTTCTTTGGCTGTTCTTCTAAAGTGTCCTACAGGTAGTTACTGTTTCCTTCAACTGCCATTCCTGTAGAGTTAGCTTCACTCTTCTAAGTAGTTAAATCCCTTTTACTAGTTAAGATTATTTATATTAAATTTTCCCTGTTCAAACTGCTGATGGGACAAGAAGACAGGGATGTTTGAAAATTACTGATATGGTTTTTGTCTCTTTATTACATCCTGAATAATACACCCTCCTTCACCAAATCTTTTCTACTGTGCATCAAGAACATGTCCTGAAATACCCACCCTTTTCCAGTAGAAAACTGCTAGCAGCCAAACTAAGTTGCCAATATGTTTCATTTAAACAAATGCAATAGCTTTTATCTATTTTTTTCTACTTTTCCATTGTCCTCCCCCCAGATCTCTGCAATCCATTCTCTACATAACAGCCACAGTAAGCTTTTGATGCAAATTCAATCATATTACTATATTGCTTTAAACCCTCCAATAAGGACTTCTGGTTTTAGCTTAGAGATGTACAGACCTGGAATGAGACTCTCTCCCATTCATACAACAAGGAAAATCTGACAAAATTCCAAAATAATGACTTATCTTGAATAAATCTGAGATCTGAGGTTATAGGGCTATGTGTGTGTGCTAAGTTGCTTCAGTTGTTCTGACTCTTTGCAACCCCATGGACTATAGCCTGCCAGGCTCCTCTGTCCATGGGATTCTCCAGGCAAGAATACTGGAGTGGGTTGCCATGTCTTCCTCCACGGGATCTTCCTGACCCAGGAATCGAACCCATGTCTCTTGCACTGCAGGTGGATTCTTTATCACTGAGCAACTGGGGAGGTCCTATAGGCTTATGATATAACTCCAAATCTGAGGAAAGCCAGATTTCCTACAGGGAGATATAGGACCTGAACATCTGCTTATCTGGGGCAGATGCTGCTGGAATCCATATAAGCTGGTAAGAAGATTCAGTCAAATGTTTTAAAATTATTATTTTTAATTGGAAGATAATTGCTTTACAAAGTTGTGTTGGATTTTGCCATACAACAATGTGAATCAGCCATAAGTATACACATATCTCCTCCTTCTTGAACCTCCTTCCACACCTCCAAACCCCACCCCCTAGGTTGTCACAGAGCACTGTGCTGAGCTCCCTGTGTTACAAAGCAACTTCCCACTAGCTATTTTACATATGATAATGTATATGTTTCCACGTTATTCTCTCAAGTCATCCCACCCTCTCCTTTCCCACCTGCTGTGTCCATAAGTCTGTTCCCTATGTCTGCGTCTCTATTCCTGCCCTGAAAGCAGGTTGATCAGTACATTTTTTCTAGATTCCATTCAGCCAAATGTTTTCCATGAATTGCTCAGGGCCAGGTTTGGGCTAATAACTTCATCCTTTTGCAAGATTTCCCTCCACAAACACCACAATACATTCATACAGAAGACCAAGGAGAATTCTGATAAAGCTCCATCATGCTGCTGGCTGAATGGGGGGAATGCAGCCACTATCGAAACTCTTTTCTACCCATCTTTCCTATGGTTGTGGGTTGAACAGAGTTTCAGCAGTGTCTGAAACCATCTCATCCTCTGTTGCCCCCTTCTCCTGTTGCCCTCAATCTTTCCCAGCATCAGGGTCTTTTCCAATAAGTCGGCTCTTCACATCAGGTGCCCAGAGTATTGGAGCTTCAGCATCAGTCCCTCCAATGAATATTCAGCATTAATTTCCTTTAAGATTGACTGGTTTGTATTTATAAGTAATGGAAAAATCAGGAGAATAATATTTTGTGATATAAAAGAATTCTATGAAATTCAAATTTTAGTCTCCGTAACTAAAATTTTATTGGAACCTGGTCACACCCATTAGTTTATGTACTGTCTAGCTACAGCAGCAGAGTTGACTAGCTGTAATAAACATTGTATGTCACCTGCAAAGCCTAAAATATTTGCTGTTAGAAACAGTGTACCAGCCCCTGGGTTGAGGCTCTAGCTGGGATGAGTGGTCACCTGGGAAGTTGTCAGAAATGCAGACTCAAAACCTGTCATTCTTGGAACAAAAGCCTAAGTTTGTTGGGCAAAGAGCAATAAAAACAGTTATTTCAAGGCACGGGTGGAAATCAGTTGTAGTTAGGAAATACAGAGGAAAGAAAGAAGCTCTACTTCAGCAGGAAAGGCTTCATTTTTTTTTTTTTAATCTGAAAGCCAGATACTTTGTGTAGGATAGTGAATACTGAGGTGATTATTTTTATGCTTGGACATGAGCGTGCCTTTCCTTCTCCTAGGCCTTTAGCATGGAGGTTTGTTTTAACCTGGTCAGGATGTAAGATTTGTTGTTGCTATGGTTACCCTTAGACCACACAGGCTTCAAATTCCTCTAGTGATATCTTTTGTCCTATACAAAACATTTGGCTTTCAACAACAACAACAAATGAAGTATACAAAAGAGCAAGAATAAACACATTCCCAAGAGATGATGCAATCTTCAGAACCAAACTCAGGTATGACATATGTTAAAAAAAAAATCAGATGAGGAATTTAAAATAATTATGACTAGTATGTTAAAGACCTGCAGCTCAATTCCAGAAAAATAAACGGCCCAATCAAAAAATGGGCCAAAGAACTAAATAGACATTTCTCCAAAGAAGACATACAGATGGCTAACAAACACATGAAAAGATGCTCAACATCACTCATTATCAGAGAAATGCAATTCAAAACCCCAATGAGGTACCATTTCACACCAGTCAGAATGGCTGCGATCCAAAAGTCTACAAGCAATAAATGCTGGAGAGGGTGTGGAGAAAAGGGAACCCTCTTACACTGTTGGTGGGAATGCAAACTAGTACAGCCACTATGGAGAACAGTGTGGAGATTCCTTAAAATACTGGAAATAGAACTGCCTTATGACCCAGCAATCCCACTGCTGGGCATACACACCAAGGAAACCAGAACTGAAAGAGACACGTGTGCCCCAATGTTTATCGCAGCACTGTTTATAATAGCCAGGACATGGAAACAACCTAGATGTCCATCAGCAGATGAATGGATAAGAAAGTTGTGGTACATATACACAATGGACTATTACTCAGCCATTAAAAAGAATACATTTGAATCAGTTCTAATGAGGTGGAAGAAACTGGAGCCGATTATACAGAGTGAAGTAAGCCAGAAAGAAAAACACCAATACAGTATACTAACACATATATATGGAATTTAGAAAGATGGTAACCATAACCCTGTATGTGAGACAGCAAAAGAGACACAGATGTACAGAACAGTCTTTTGGACTCTGTGGGAGAGGGAGAGGGTGGGATGATTTAGGAGAATGGCATTGAAAAATGTATAATATCATATAAGAAATGAATCGCCAGTCTAGGTTCGATGCAGGATACAGGATGCTTGGGGCTGGTGCACTGGGATGACTCAGAGAGATGGTATGGGGAGGGAGGTGGGAGGGGGGTTCAGGATTGGGAACATGTGTACACCCGTGGCAGATTCATGTTGATGTATGGCAAAACCAATACAGTATTGTAAAGTAAAATAAAGTAAAATTAAAAAAATAAAAATAAAAAAACTTTAAAAAAGAAAAAAAAGGAAATAACTAAAAAAAAAAATAACAAAACTTTTTCTAAAAATCTGCCCTCTTCCCCTAATTTGGAAACTTCAGCTGAACAAATTACCTGGGCTAGACCCGTGAGGATGGTTTCAAAGTATTACCCACAGTATCGGGTCTGGAACTTTGGTGACTATCTTGATAATTATATTTGTTGTTTACCGTTGCCTTTCTATAAGGTTGGTTAATACTAACCAAACTCATTTGGTCAAGAGCCTTTTTACAAATATAATAAAATAGGGGGAATTGTCAGGAAGCGTTTAACAGGAGGCTTCCTGTGTGCTGTTTTGGATCTGTCAGGAATTCTCTGTTCCTTAATAATTCCTGAATACTCAGGAATTAAGACGAGAGGCAAGCCTCTCCCAGGGGCTGAGGAATCCAGGCATTTCCTTCATTAGTTTTTCTATATGGTGATAAGCACCCTCTTCCTTCTTGTGAACCATATGGTAAAAGTGATTGTTTACAACTCTCTCTCTCTTTAATATAAGGGGCTTCCCTGGTGGTGCAGAGGTTAAAGCATTTGCCTGCAATGTGGGAGACCTGGGTTCGATCCTTGGGTCGGGAAGATCCCCTGGAGAAGGAAATGGCAACCCACTCCAGTATTCTTGCCTGGAGAATCCCATGAACGGAGGAGCTTGGTGGGCTACAGTCCACGGGTCGCAAAGAATCGGACACAACTGAGCGACTTCACTTCACTTCACTCTCTTTAATATGGATCACCTATGTTTTGTAAGTATGGAATTTTAATGTTTATCTTTGGTGAGAATAACTACAGTATATATGCCCACACCATATGCCCAACACCTTTGCTCCATCAAAAAAGTTTTTAAAAAAAGACTGTAATGGAAAAAGTAGGCAACATATCAACAGAATATTATAAGGAAGAAACGTGTGGACATGGTAGAAATAAAAATAAAACAAACCTCCAATGACTTTCTTTCTTTTTTTTTTTTGTGAAATCAGAATAGTTCACTTTATTTTTTTTCCTGATTCAGCCATTTTTAAAAAACTTTTTATTTTTACTTTATTTTACTTTACAATACTGTATTGGTTTTGCCATCCAATGACTTTCTATTGTACTTAGAATAAAATCCAAACTCCTACACAATCTTCATGATCAGGCCTTAGCTGATTTCTTTATCCCCATCTCGTATGACTTTCTCCATTGGTCCCTGACCAACCATATATATCCAAAGAACTGATGCTTTCAAGCTGTGGTGCTAGAGAAGACTCTTGAGAGTCCCTAGGACTGCAAGGAGATCAAACGAGTCAACCCTAAAGGAAATCAATCCTGAATATTCACTGGAAGGACTGATGCTGAAGCTGAAGCTCTAATACTTTGGCCACCTGATGTGAAGAGTTGACTCACTGGAAAAGACCCTGATGCTGGGAAAGATTGAGGGAAAGAAGAGAAGGGGTTAACAGAGGATGAGATGGCTGGATGGCATCAATGACTCAATGGACATGAGTTTGAGCAAACTCAGGGAGATAGTGAAGGACAGGGAAACCTGGTGTGTTGCAGTTCATGGGGTAGCAAAGAGTTGGACACAACTGAGTGACTGAATAACAACAAGAGGGTGTGGAGAAAACAGAACCCTCCTACACTGTTGGTGGGAATGTAAATTGACATAGCTACTATGGAAAATAGTATGGAGGTTCTTTAGTAAACTAAACATAGAATTACTATATGATCTAGCAATCCCACTCCTGGGCATACATTTGGGACAAAACTGTAATTCAAAAAGATACATGCACCCTATGTTCATAGAAGCACTATTTGTAACAGCCACAATATGGAAATAATGTAAATGTGCATTGGCAGAGGAATGGATAAAGATGTGGTGTATATATATACCCAATGGAATACTGAAAGTGAAGTGAAAGTGAAAGTCACTCAGTTGTGTCCGACTCTTTGCGACCCCATGGACTATACAGTCCATGGCATTCTCAAGGCCAGAACACTGGAGTGGGTAGCCTTTCCCTTCTCCAGGGGATCTTCCCAACCCAGGGATCGAATCCGGGTCTCCCGCATTGCAGGCAGATTCTTAATGGAATGACTACTCAGCCATAAAAAGAATGAAATAATGCCATTTGCAGCAACATAGCTGCAACTAAAGATTATCATACTATCATACAGTGACACCAGACCCACAGGTGACACTGGTTATCTCGAGTTAATCAGAAGCTCAGACTAGTAGCTACATCTGTGATTAAGGGAGAAAAAGGAGGTAGGGGGAGCAAGTAAACTTAGGCGACACAGTCTCTTTGAACTGAATTTTCAAAACGTGGGGTACACAGGAAGGGTGCTGGAGGGGGGTACAAATAACATGGGAAGTCTTGAGCACCAAACAGACTGGGAGACACAGCACTAGAAGTTAGGTAATACTGGCTCCAGCTCTAGATCCAACCTGCTCCCCTGAAGGTGCAGCGACACTCAGGCAGCTGGGTATCCAGACCTCCACAGGGGAGGCACAGGGGAGGACCAGCTCAGGAGGGGAGGAGGGCAGCCCACGAAAGCAGCGGGGTCATCTGCAGCCTGCTGCTGCCCTTTAGAAGGAAGGGACTGTCACTGTCACCCCATGGTCTTGGCCTAAGCGCTGGCAGGCAGGGCAGCTGGGACACCTGAAAGCACCTGTGATGTGCCTGGGTTCCCCATCCAGACACTGAGCCCCAGACTCATCTGCCTCCCACAGGCTGCAAGCAAGTCTCTGGGCTCCCTACACATGCTGTATAATATCACCTATACGTGGAATCTAAAATATGGCACAAATAGGCCTATCTATAAAACAGAAAAAGACTCACAGATAAAGACGACAAAACTAAGGTTGCCAAGTAGGGGAGGGAGAGGGATGAAGTGAGAGTTTGGGGTTAGTAGATGCAAACTATTACATTCAGAATGAATAAATGACAAGGTCCTACACTATAGCTTAGGGCCTTACATTCAATCTCCTGGGATAATCCATTATGAGAAAAGAACATAAAAAAGGATATATGTATGTGTGTGGCCGAGTCACTTTGCTATACCTCAAAAGTTAGCACAACATTGTAACTCAACAATACTTCAAATAAATAAATTAATTAAATGCCCATACTAACCAAAGCAACCTACAGATTCAATGCACTCCTCATCAAAATTCCAATGTCACTTTTCACGGAAACAGAATAAACATCCCTAAAATTTGTATGGAATCACAGAAGACTCTAAATAGCTAAAGTAATTTTGAGAAAGAAGAACAAAACCCGAGGCATTATGTGCCCTGAATTTAAACTATATTTCAAAGCTATAGTAATCAAAAAGTATTGCCCTCAAAAGATATACATATAGTATTGGCTTATAAAGATACACATAGAATGGCCATTATAAAAAATTCTACAAATAATTAATGCTGGAGAGGATGTAGAGAAAAGGGAACTATCCTACACTGTTGCTGAGAATGTAAACTGGTGCAGCCACTATAGAGAAAAGTACGGAGGTTTCTTAAACAAAAAGTAGAGCTACCATATGATCCAGTAATCCCAGTCTTGGGCATATATTTGAAGAAAACCATAATTTGAAAAGATACACATACCCCAATGTTCACTGCAGCATTATTTACAATAGCCAAGACATGGAAGCAACCTGAATGTCCACAGACGGAGGAATGGATAAAGAACATATGGTACATATACACAATGGAATATTACTCAGCCATAAAAATGAAATAGTGCCATTTGTAGCAACATGGATGGACTTAGGTTCTTCATACTGAGTAAAGTGAGACAGACAAATTTCATATGCTATCACTTATATCTGGAACTTAAAAAATGGTACAAGTGGAGTCACAGATATAGAAAGCAAACTTATGGTCACCAAGTGGGAAATGGGGGGAGAGGGATAAATTAGGAGATTGAGATTGACATATACACTATGATATAAAAAGTAGATAATATTTATAAATGTTATTATATATAAAGTAGATACTACTGTATGGCACAATGAACTCTACTCAATACTCTATAATGACCTATATGGGAATAAAATCTAAAAAAGATTGGAGATATATATATGTATAACTGATTCACTTTGCTATAACTAACACATTGTAAATTAACTATACTCCAATAAAAATTAACTTTAAAAATGCATAATAAATAAATAAATGATTCAAATGAACTTATTTCAAAACAGAAACAGACTTCCAGACTTTGAAAACAAACTTATGGTTACCAAATTGGACAGGTGAGGGGAAGGATAAATTAGAATTCTGGGACTGGTTTTCCTAGTAGTCATGTATGGATGTGAGAGTTGGACTGTGAAGAAAGCTGAGCACTGAAGAATTGATGCTTTTGAACTGTGGTGTTGGAGAAGACTCTTGAGAGTCCCTTGGACTGCAAGGAGATCCAACCAGTCCATTCTGAAGGAGATCAGCCCTGGGATTTCTTTGGAAGGAATGATGCTAAAGCTGAAACTCCAGTACTTTGGCCACCTCATGCGAAGAGTTGACTCATTGGAAAAGACTCTAATGCTGGGAGGGATTGGGGGCAGGAGGAGAAGAGGACGACAGAGGATGAGATGGCTGGATGGCATCACTGACTCGATGGACGCGAGTCTGAGTGAACTCCGGGAGTTGGTGATGGACAGGGAGGCCTGGCGTGCTGCGATTCATGGGGTTGCAAAGAGTCAGACATGACTGAGCGACTGAACTGAACTGTACAGCACAGGGAACTCTACTCAATATTCTTTAATAACTTACATGAGAAACAAATCTGAAAAAGAATGGATCTATGTATTATGTGTAACAAAATCACTTACCTGTACACCTGAAACTAACAACATTATAAATCCACTATGATATAATATTAAATTAAAAATAACACACATATCAGTGGGGAAGAATAGAGAGCCCAGAAATAAACTCACATATATATGGTCAATTAATTTATAATAAAGGAGCCAAGGGTATACCATGGGAAAAGGACAGTCTCCTTAATAAATGATGGTGGAAAACTGGAAAAATGCATTCAGAAGAATGGAACTGGCCAAATATCTTACACAATACACAAAACCCAACTCAAAATGGATTAAAGACCTGAGTGTAAGACCTGAAACCATAAAACAACTAGAAGAAAACAGAGAGTGTAAACTACCTGACATTCCATTGGCAATGATTTTTTGAAGTTTACACCAAAAGCACAATCAACAAAAGCAAAAATAAATAAATGGAACTACATCACACTAAAAAGCTTCTGTACAGCAAGAGAAACGATCAACAAAATGAAAAAGTAACCTACAGAAAGGGAGAAATATTTGCTAAATCATATAACTGACAAATGATTAATATTCAAAACATACAAAGGACTTAACAGCAAAAAAGAAAATCCAGTTTTAAAATGGGAAGATATGAACAGACATTTTTCCAAATAAACCATTTTTCCATTTTCATTGCTAAAGGGTACACAAAAAGAAGCTGAACATCACTAATGATCAGGAAAATACAAATCAAAACCACAATGAGATCACCATCTCATACCTGTTAGAATGACTCTTATCAATAAGATAAAAAGAAAGCTGAGCACCAAAGAATTGATGCTTTTGAACTGTGGTGTTAGAGAAGACTCTTGAGAGTTCCTTGGATTGCAAGGAGATCCAACCAGTCCATTCTGAATGAGATCAGTCCTGGGTGTTCATTGGAAGGACTGATGTTGAAGCTGAACTCCAATACTCTGGCCACCTGATATGAAGAGTTGACTCATTGGAAAAGACTTTGATGCTGGGAGGGATTGGGGGCAGGAGGAGAAGGGGACGACAGAGGATGAGATGGCTGGATGGCATCACTGACTCAATGGACGCGAGTCTGAGTGAACTCCGGGAGTTGGTGATGGACAGGGAGGCCTGGCGTGCTGCGGTTCATGGGGTTGCAAAGAGTCGGACACGACTGAGTGACTGAACTGAATTGAACTATCAATAAGACAAGTAGTTAGGCTGGGTCGGAAAGAGAGCAATGCCTGGAGGCTGTTCTTCGGGGGATGGTGTGAAGAAGAGGTAGCAGCGGTCTCCCAGGATGAATCCTACCCACATTGCTGCTGGCAGGAACCTTGGCCTCCTTTGGGAAGAGTGGTTGTGGCAGCAGCACCTGGGGTCTGATCCTGCTGGCCGCATCCCAGCTCATCCTTTCCTGGCCCCTCAACCTGGACCTGCAGTCACTCCCTCCAAAACAGGGCAGTGAACTGGGTATCCATGGGCCACATGTTTTCTGAAACATTCTGACACCGTATACTGTATGAACCGAGTCCAGTTTTCTGTTCATTTGAAATCACATTTGTGTAAGTATACATTTTTGATTGCAACCTAAAGCTCATCTCTCCAATTTGCAAATATTCAAATGGCCACAGTTTAAGCATTTTAAACACACACAAATTATTCCTAAACTCAACTGAAGTATTAAAACCATGAGTTAGGTCTACTTCCCCATTTCCCTGTTGTATTCTAAACTCTCTAGGCTTTCAAAGACCTACTTGGGAAGGCAGAGCTTCTCAGTGGTGTACTCCTCACGTGTCGCAGGAATGGTAAAGTCAATGCTGCAGGCCTGGGGAGGGCTGGATAGACCTGGAACCTTTAACCTCCTGCAGTCGCCTGAGGATGCCCTACGATTAAAAAATCAATTTCTCTGAATACTGTAGCAAATTCAATAGACTTTTAAAAAATGGTCTGCATAAAAAAAATCTTTTTTAAAAAATTAATTTATATGTCTGCCAGTATGTGAAAATAGTTGGGAAGTGCTGCATGGAGAGAATACTTTAACCATCATGAGAGCTGAGGTTACTGGTTCAACTCATGTCCATACTATAACTAAACATCCTAGGTGGACTTACTTGGTGGTCCACTGCTTAAGAGTCTACCTGCCAATGCAGTGGACATGGGTTTGATCCCTGGTCTGGGAAGATCCCACATGCTGTGGAGCAACTAAGCCTGTGCACAACTACTGAGCCTGTGCTCTGGAGCCCAGGAGCTGCAACTACTGAGCCCGCACGCCTAGAGCCCATGCTCGACAACAAGAGAAGCCACCGCAATGAGAAGCCCAACAAAGACTCAACAGAGCCATAAACAAATTAATTTTAAAATATAAGCATTTTAGGCATATTGATCATTTTCATCATCATTAAGGAATCTGTGGCTAAGATGGGTCACTTTTATGCTACAGGAGGAGAAATATTCCATGCCTTTTCACAGTCAATATGACAACAGGGGGACTGCAAGCCATATAGGAGGTTTTTGCATATGCTCTTCACACACTGTGCTCCTGGGTTACACTCACCCCTTAACCTGTGTAGGTAACTGCCAGGAGTCCCTACACTAGGGCTCTCGTGATCCTAGTTCACGGCCCTCACTTACGGTTTATGTCTGCTGTCTTAAGTATTAAAACATCTCTTCAATCTCAAAGCTGCCCTGGTTAGCAGAATAAATTACCTGTTCATCCTACATAGGTAGGTTGCATTTCACTTGCTTCCACCACAAGTGTTTCTCTATAGAGATACTGATAATCTTTGCATTGGGATAATTCTGCACTGTGCATGACTCTCCCCCATTCTGTAGTTCTCCCAGTCACTGTGAAAAGAAAGCCACCTCCACACACCTCCCAAGGCCTCCTAGGGAAGCAGCAGAGAATGCCTGCTTCTCTTTCCAGCCTGGATACAGGCGGCTGTATTCTTGTCACATTTTCTCAAACTGGCAGGCTCTGGCTCTAAGCAATATTTTAATAGCATTATTTCTTGCATACTTTTCCTATTTTGTCCAACCCTCTCGTCACTTCTCTAAAGTAACTTAATAACACTACCCTCGATGAAAACGTGAACCATTTGACAAAAAACAAAGAGACGTTTTTCAAGAGTTGAGAAAGAAGCCAACTCCATTTCTGTGCATTCATTTCAATGTAACATCTGACCTCTTAGTGTGGTTTCAGCTTAAAGATGCTTCTAGTAGATACTGCAGTGCACCAGCCACATCTCCTCTTGTCTTCAGGGCCAGGTCATCCTCACCTCAGCTTCTCAGAATAGAAGCTGCTGCTGGCTCAGAGCTCTGACACTCTCTGGGTGATGCCTTCAGCTACCAGGAACTCTCTTGGTAATACCACGTCTCATGGGGGAAGAGCCTGGGCCAATAACTGGCTGATGTAATGATACAAAGACTCGGCTCCCCTTACCTCCATTCGGGATAGTTGTGAAGGGCCAACCCAGCTCCAGAGCACCCTGTGGGACCCACTAAAGCCTTAGAAGCAAGCATATCACAGCTCCACTTCTCTGTCCCGCCCACCTTCCTGAGTTCCTTCAGGTGTATCGCCCAGGAGCATGCCCTAGCAAACCTGCATGTGAGCAATCCCCATAAACCTTCTGCTAATGAGCCGTCCAGTTTTTGTCATGGTTTTTCCAGTAGTCATGTATGAAAGTGAGAGTTGGACCATAAAGAAGACTGGGCACCGAGGAATTGATGCTTTTGAATTGTTGTGTTGGAGAAGACTCTTGAGAGTCCCTTGGACTGCAAGGAGATCAAACCCGTCAATCTTAAAGGAAATCAACTCTGAATATTCATTGGAAGGACTGATGCTGAAGCTGAAACTCCAATATTTTGGCCACCTGATGCAAAGAACTGACTCATTGGAAAAGACCCTGATGCTGGGGAAGATTGAAGGCAGGAGAAGGGGATGACAGAGGATGAGATGGTTGAATGGCATCATGGACTCAATGGACATGAGTTTCAGGAAGCTCTGGGAAATGGTGAAGGACAGGGAAGCCTGATGTGCTGCAGTCCATGGGGTCGCAAAGAGTCGGACATGACTGAGAGACTGAACAAAATACAAACAAATGAGCTGTTCATCTCCAGAGAACACTCCATCTCAAAGGCTCTTTCCAGGGAGCCTTGTCTACAACATCGCTGTTAGTTTCCTTGGAAAGTAGAGTTGCAAAAGAAGAGAAGAGCAAGCAAAGCCATTCTACCTTCCTCCCCATCTTGCTACCTACTCCAGCCAGACTGTCCCTTCATCACCTTCTAGCCATCAGCTCAGGCTTTTTCACTTACTGATGCCTTCTTACCCTTTGAGGTTTCATCTGTCTGGAAGTGTTCTGCTCATCTTTATCTCTTCCTTCCTTAATACTTAGCTGAACAGCCCTTTCTTCAAAGTTCTCTAACTTTTTTTTTTTGTGGAAGTTAGATGCTTCCACAAAATGCCTGTGTGTGATGTGTAGGTATGCATGCTTACATTTTAACAAGTAGTCCATTCCCCTGTGGCATGTCCCAACACTCACTTATTGAGCCTGTTTTTTTTGTTTGTTTTTGTTTTTTTAACCACACCACAGGGCACATGGGATCTTAGTTCCCTGACCGGGGATTGAACCTGTGCCCCCTACAGTGGAAGCATGGGGTCTTAACCACTGGCTTGCCAGGGAAGTACTGAGCCTCTTATCTTTACTGTGGATGCTAGCTTGGTGACTGCCTTCAGCCTCGGGGCTATAAATACCCTCAACAGGATGACGAGTCCAGGACTTATATCACTAGCCAGAACTTCAGCCATGAACTCTGTATGTGGACTTTCAGCGGCCTCCACCACTTCTCTACTTGGAGGTCTAACGGTCTTCTCTGACTTAACGTGTCTAAAACTGCGCTCCTGCTCTACCACCACGGCCCTGCCATGCCTCACATCGTTCTCTACCTTAGTCAATAATGGCAGCTCCATCCTTCCATTGGCTCAGGCCAAAATCCACGAAGTCATCCTTGACTCCTTTTCTTTCATCCTCACATCCATCCCATAAGCAAATTCTATTGCTCCTCCCTTCAAAATGTATCTAGAATCTGGTCATTTTCCCCCATGTCTGCTTCCACTGTTTCTGTTGGAGATGTCATGATGCTGCTGCTGAATCACAACAATAGCTTTCAACTTCTCTCCCAGCTCACCCGTCTTGCCTCCTTTGTTCCACCCTCGACACAGGGTTATCTTGTTAAGGCATAATCAGATGTGGGCCGTGCTTGCCTGAAAACCCACAATGGCCCCTTTGTTCCAGAGTAAAAGCCAGTATCCCTCTAGTGGCCTTACAAGTTTCTATACCTTCTGACTCAAACTTCTCTGTCTTCCTCCCTGCTCCTCTCCCCTTGTTCACCCCACTTCATCCAGTTACTCTCACAGCCTTGCTGTTTCTCAGGTATAGCAGCCAGTTGTGACCTCAAGGCCTCCATGTTGGCTGTTTGCTCTGCCCCATGTGCCCTACCCCAGATACCTGTTTGGCTGGCCTCTTCACGTCCTTGAGGGCTTTCCTCAGAGTACACCTTCCTGAAACAAATTTTCAGGTCCAAGATGGGGTTGCTCCCACCTGGGGTGCCACATTAGCCAACCAAAACTTAGATCACTGTGTCTGTAAATGCACTGCTGGACCAGAAACACAGTCCAGCTGGCCAGCCAACCCCCAAATGACAAGCCAACTTTGGGCTCCTATACTTATTTCTTTGTTCTTTATCCTGTAAAAGCTTCTGCCTTCTGTCTCATTTTGTGTTTATCTGGGCTCCGGGAAACAGACTGCCCACTTCATGAAGTGTTAAAGTTTGTTTGTATCACCTAAATTATCTTTTCTTTTCTAAGAATTTTTTTTTGATGTGGATCATTTTTAAAGTCTTCACTGAATTTGCTACAACAGTGCTTCTGTTTTATGTTTTGGTTTTCTTTTGGCTACAAGGCATGTGGGATATTAGTTCCACAACCAGGAATTGAACCCACACCCCCCTGCATTAGAAGGTGAAGTATTAACCACTAGATAACTCAGGAAGTCCCTAAATTATCTTCTTTAATCATTTTTGACAACCTTCTCAATCCAACCTATCCTGGCCACTATTAGAATTCCAACCCCAAATACTATCTTGCTCTTTCCCCACTTTATTTTTCTACATCACGTAGCCGGCATATGATGATTCTTTACTCCTCTATTGTCTGTATTTTCTATCTCCCCCAGCTGGAAGGTAAAGTTTATGAGGGATTTGTATCAGTTTTGTTCACTGTGATATCCCAGAGCACCCAGAAGTCCTGACATGTAGAATGTGCTCCAAGAGAATAAACAAACTTGGGAGGAGAGAAGGACACAGTGAAGTGACATTTAGGGATGTCAGATACTAGCTTTTCTTTGCTGGTCATTTGCCATGTTCTTGTTATGGACTGGTGCTCAGATGAAACAGACGGCCCAGTTCCAGCAGAGGGTCAGAGACATGACTGCTTTGGAAATAAGATCCTAAAAGCAATGGACAAGGGAGCTGGAATGTGATACAAAAGGGGGAAAAAAACCTAATAGTGGTGATGTAACATTTATGTTGAAGAGGATGACCAGCTGTTCTCTAGCTCTATTGAGGAAAGAACAGCAGCAACAACAGAGTTAAAATCGTAGCTTGGAGAACTTAGTATGATATCTGGGGAAGAATTCAAGAACCACCACTCTGGCTAAATACCTAAATACTGGGTGTGGTGCATTCATCTTCCTCTGAAGTATTTATAGGAAAACAGATGCCCCTTCAAGTCTGGTCTTATCTGACAGCAAACAAGAGTGTAAAGTGGCTTCATAACCTTCCTTTCCTCTGACCCTCTGGCTTCTTCACTGCCTTGTTGGGCTCCATGTCTAAGCCTGGCCTTTGTTACATATTATAGGACATTCCATCTCAAGTCACAGAAGGGTTAGTACCCTATTGACCCTTCTGGCTTTTTTCTCCCCTCAAACACAGGTAAATGTTTGCACCTTTAAATAATGTTAAATTGTTCCTTGTAAATCTTTCCTCAGCCTTCCCTGCCTTCCACCATGCTTCTCTTGAAAACATTTTAGTATCCTAACACTGTATAAAATACCCAGATGTAGTTATATAAAACCTGACTTATTTATATACATGCTACATATAACAAGTAAACATTCTGCTGCTGCTGCTGCTAAGTCGCTTCAGTCGTGTCCGACTCTGTGCGACCCCACAGACGGCAGCCCACCAGGCTCCCCTGTCCCTGGGATTCTCCAGGCAAGAACACTGGAGTGGGTTGCCATTTCCTTCTCCAATGCATGAAAGTGAAAAGAGAAAGTGAAGTCGCTCAGTCGTTTCCGACTCTTAGCGACCCCATGGACTGCAGCCTACCAGGCTCCTCCGTCCATGGGATTTTCCAGGCAAGAGTACTGGAGTGGGGTGCCATTGCCTTCTCCAAGTGAATACTCTAACTATTTATAAATTAGGTATTTAATTGTTTATTTTAAGGGACTTTTCTATTTCTCTGTTTTTTTTGGCTTCACCATGCCGGGTGGGGAACTCCACTAACCATGGATGGAACCCATGCTGGCTGAAGTCGAAGCGTGGAGTCTTAACCACTGGACCACCAGGGAAGTCCTTAAGGGACTTTTAAGACTCTAAAAGCACACTGCTGCTGTTGCTGCTGCTACTGCTGCTAAGTCACTTCAGTCGTGTCTGACTCTGTGTGACCCCATAGACGGCAGCCCACCAGGCTCCCCCGTCCTGGGGATTCTCCAGGCAAGAACACTGGAGTGGGTTGCCATTTCCTTCTCCAGTGCATGAAAGTGAGAAGTGAAAGTAAAGTCGCTCAGTCATGCCCAACTCTTAGTGACCCCATGGACTGCAGCCTACCAGGCTCCTCCGTCCATGGGATTTTCCAGGCAAGAGTACTGGAGTGGGGTGCCATTGCCTTCTCCAAAGACTAAACAATTGTATCAATATTCATAAAATAAGTATTTACTGGGTGTCTACTTCCGGCCGAGCACTTAGAAGTTAAAAGGTGGTTGCCATGTGCCCTCTTGTACCTCACAGTCTACTAGAGGAGCCAGGTGAGAAATAATTGCCATATATCATGAGACAAGCCTCACACAAGCTAAAGTGGTAGCACAAGGAGGGTGTACCAAGCAAATATTGGGGAATCCAGCAACATTTCATAGAGAAGACTCATAAAATCGATCAAATCATTACATTCGCAAGCTCTAGGCATGTGTTTTATTTGGAAAAGACCTTTTCAATTAATCTGATTTTCAGAGTAAATTAGTGTTCCCTGCAGTGTATGATGGTCATGAAAAGATCCTGTGTGGAACTGGCAGCCAGATGTCTAACAGAGTGACATGCAGTCCAAGGATTATAATTGCCAATTAAAAATTCCATATTTCTGGGCACATTTAGCAAAGATTATTTAACAGACAAGCATGACTACAAGCAGCTTGAATCCATCAACGACCCCATCTGAATACCAACCAAAAAAGAGCACTGCCGGGCAACAACACACACACTGTAGGTCCCAATTAATTTTCGGTTTGATTTCATCCTTATATAAATAAGTCAATAAATTAAATACATAATATATTCACGCGTTTGATAGATTTGTATGACCTACCTTTTATCAAAAATGCAGTGTATTTGGAGCTTTCTATTAAACACAGCACATTTGCAAACTCAAAAAATTAAGCAGAGAAGAAATGAAAGATTCATATTCATAGCAAGAATTGTTATGCTAATTATGAGTTATTTGTGCTCTGTACTATTTTTTGCTTTCTACTGAATAGGCATTATCTTACTCCATGTTTCTCTCTCAAATCATTTGGAAAATACAAATGAAGAAGCTGAATAATGAGATAAGCTTTGACATCTGCATCCTCAAGTGTCAAATTAAAGTGACCATGTAAGCCCTGCCCAACTCAAAAACAAGGAGAGTTACAAAAGTTTCTTTGAAAGATGATGCAGTCAGGGGAAGCTAGGTTGGCTGAAATAACAAATAGACCCTATAATCTCAGTTGCTAAACTCAACAAAGATTTGTTTTTAGTTCACATCACAGTTCAGGGACCAGGCTCTTCCCATCGTGCAACTCTACCATTTCAGAAGTTTCTGTGAGTTCAGCCACGTGAACCAGAGAAAGAAAATATGTAGAAGATACATTTGTGAAAGGCACAGATGATTTCCACTCATATTTCCATCAGCCAGAATTCAGTCACAATTTCCCAACCTAACTGGAAGGATGGCTAAGAAACACAGTTGCTCTGAGAGCCCAGGAAAAGGAAATGTATTGGTGAACATCTAGCCAGTATTTGACGCACAGAAAAAGAACCTAAAACACACACACTTATACAATATTATATATTATGATTAGATTCCTAAGTTAACCTATCCAAAATGCAACTGAAGCACATTACTAATACAGCAAGACCTCAGTGACTTAAATATCACCTCTCACCACCTTGTTTACTAGGACCAAGGTTGAAAACTCATGAACTGTTGGAAGAGAGGTTCCTCATTCTATACACTCATTCATCTTTCATTCAGCAAACATTTATTTTACCTACTTACAGTAAGTACTGGGACTTCCCAGGTGGCGCTAGTGGTGAAGAATCTGCCTGCCAACGCAGGAGATGTAAGAGACCTAAGAGATGCGGGTTCGATCCCTGTGTCAGGAAGATCCCCTGGAGAAGGAAATGACAACCCACTCCAGTATTCTTGCCTGGGAAATCCCATGGACAGAGGAGCCTTCAGTTCATGGCGGACTTCAGCTCACAGGGTCGCAAAAGAGTAAGACACACCTTAGTGACTAAACAAGAACAATGATGACCAGTTGAGTACTTTTGAAAGGCCACTTGGATTATCTTGTGCATAAAAAAAGGAACTATCAGGGCATGGAGAGTGGGCTGTAGCTACCACATAGCCACCACTCTTTTGTCATTAAGGACATTCCATTGACTTGAATGTTTTGATATGGGGTAATTTTGAGGTAGTATAAAGTGCAAATCCCTAGACATTCTCTTTCCATTTTCAGAAAGAAAACTGCTTTGTTGTTTTTTTCCTTCTGACTCTACCCTCACTGTGAAATATTTAGAAGCAAAGACCATCCATAATCTAGTGTCTAGTGAAAATTGCTGTTGTTATATTCGGGTACACATTTCCATAACTTTCCCCATGCATCCTTTTTCTAATAGAAATTTATTATTACCATAAATGCAGGTATAACCTGCTTTCTTTGTCTAACAATATATTCTGAACATTTCCCCAAACTGGTAGCATAGTTTGGTATTGTAATTTTTAATGGCCATAGTGTATTCCATTGGGTGGATGCTCCACAAGACAGTGCAGGGTAGTGACCGAGAGTGCAAGCTCTACATTTAAATTGTCTGGATTCTGATCCTGGCTCTCAGGCAAGGGTTAGCAAACCTTTTTTTCTGTAAAGTGTTAGTCACTCAGTCGTGCCCGACTCTTTCTGACCCCATGGATTGTAGCTCGCCAGGTTCCTCTGTCCATGGAGTTCTCCAGGCAAGAATACTGGAGTGGATTACTATTTCCCTTTCCAGGGGATCTGCCTGGCCCAGGGATCAAACCTGGGTCTCCTGCATTGCAGGCAGATTATTTACCAGAGCCTGATCCTATAAAGGGTCAAATAAATATTTTAGGCTTTGAGGGCTGTATTAGGATTCTCCAGAGGAAGAGAACCAACAGGATATACAGACATAGAGATCTTTCTATACAGATTTAGATAGATAATCTCTATATCTAACTAGATAAATCCATATATATGTATCTATATCTAGATACCTATAACTATGTATCTATAGATATCTATATCATCTATATCTACCTATATCTATATCTATGTATATCTATATTGATCATCTATATCTATCATCTACCTATCGATAGACTACATCATGTGAAATGCCAGGCTTGATAAATAATAAGTTAGAATTAAGATTTCTTGGAGAAATATCAACAACCTCACATATGCAGATGATACTATTCTAATTGCAGAAAGTGAAAAGGAACTAAAGAGCCTCTTGAAGGTGAAAGAGGAGGGTGAAAAAGCTGCCTTGAAACTCAACATTCAAAATAACTAAGATCATGGCATCTGGTTCCATCACTTCATGGCAAATAGATGGGGGAAAAGTGGAAACAGTGGCAGATTTTACTTTCTTGGGCTCCAAAATCACTGAGGACAGTGACTGTACCAACAAAATTCAAAGAGACTTGCTCCTTGGCAGAAAAACTATGACAAACCTAGGCAGTGTATTAAAAAGCAGAGACATCACTTTGCCTACAAAGGTCCATATAGCCAAAGCTATGGTTTTTCCAGTAGTCATGTATGGATATGAGAGTTGGACTATATAGAAAGCTGAGCACTGAAGAATTGATGCTTTTGAACAGTGGTGTTGGAGAAGACTCTTGAGAGTCCCTTGGACTGCAAGGAGATCCAACCAGTCCATCCTAAAGGAAATCAGTCCTGAACATTCATTGCAAGGACTGATGCTGAAGCTGAAACTCCAATACTTTGGCCACCTGATGTGAAGAACTGACTCATTGGAAAAGACCCTGATGCTGGGAAAGATTGAAGGCAGGAGGAGAAGGGGACAAAGGAGGATGAGATGGTTGGATGGCATCACTGACTCGATGGACATGAGTTTGAGCAAGATCAGGGGGATTGTGAAGGACAGGGAAGCCTGGTGTGCTGCAGTCCATGGGGTTGTAAAGAGGCAGACATGACTAAGCGACTGAACAGTAACTATCTACCTATCTGTGTGTGTGAGAGAAGTATTTTCAAGAATTGGCTCACACAGTTATGAAGACTGGCAAGTTTAGAATCTGTAGGGTGGGTCAGCATGCTGGAGATCCACAGAAGAGTTGTACTTCAAGTCTAAAGGCAGGGTGCTGGCAGAATTCCCTCTTCCTCCAAGGATGTCAGTCTTCTTCTATGAACTGACTGGCTGAGACCTACTCATTCTCTAGAAGGTAATCTGCTTTGTTTAACTCTACTGATAAACATATTAATCTCATCTAAAAAATACCTTCACAGAAACATCTAGAATAAAGTCTGACCAAATATACTGGTTCCATGGCTCAGTCAAGTTGACATATACAATTAGCCACTACCTGGCCTCTATAATCTCTGCTGCAAACTCTTCAACTTTGTCATTGTTATGTGGCAGCAGACAAATTCAGTATGCATGCACATGGGCGTGGCTATGCTGCAATAAAACTGTATGTATAAAAACAGGTGGCAGCCTGATTCGGTCCATGAACTATAGTTTGTTGACTCTTATTCTTAGCCACTTTCTAGCTGTGTGACTTTGAATATGTCCTTTAAACCTCCATTTTCTCATCTGTGAAAAATGGGAATGATAAAAGTTCTGAATTCAAAGGGTAATTATGAGAATCTAAAGCGATTCAACAATCCCACTCCTGGACATATATCTGGAGAAAACCATAATTCAAAAAGATATATGCATCCCAATGTTCACTGCGGCATTATTTACAGGAGCCAAGACACGGTAGCAACCTAAATGGCCATCAATAGAGGAATGGATAAAGAAGATGTTGTATATATACACACACACAATGCAATGCTACTCAGCCAAAGAAAAGAATGAAATAATGTGCCATAACTGCAGCAACATGGGTGGACCTAGAGACTGTCACACTGAATGAAGAAAGTCAGAGAAAGACAAATATCATATGATATTGTTATATGTTGATTTCAAAAAATTGATACCAAAGACTGTATTTATAAGACTTATAAAAGACACTCATGATTACCAAACAAGAAACGGGGGTGGGGGTTGGAATAAATTAAGAGGTTGAGATGAACATACACACACTACTATATATAAACTACATAACCAACAAAGACCTACTGAATAGCACAGGGAACTATACCCAACATCTTTTATAACCTATAAGGGAAAAGAATCTGAAAAAGAATATATGTATGTATGTGTATATATATATATATATATATATATATGTCTGTGTGTGTTTATAGATGTATGAATGAATCACTGTGATGTAAACCTGAAACTAATACAACATTGTAAATCAACTCTACTTCAGTTAAAGAAAAGAGATGATATTTGTGGAACACCTGATACAATATCAGGTACATGTTAAATGCAAAATAAACCTTCCCTCATTGTTATAATTTATCTATTATCTGCTGAAAGAATTATTTAAACACATTTATTGAAGTATAACTGAAATATCATAAAGTGAAAGTGAAAGTGTTAGTTGCTCAGTTGTGTCTGACTCTTTGTGACCCCATGGACTGTAGCCTGCCAGGCTCCTCAGTTCATGGAATTAATTCTCCAAGCAAGAAATACACAAACTGGGGCTTCCTTGGTGGTCCAGTGGCTAAGACTCCAAGCCCTCAATGCAGGGGGCTCGGGTTTGATCCCTGATCAGGGAACTAGATCTCCCATGCTGCAATGAGAGTTCACATGCAAATCCCTCATGCCACAACTAAAAGAAAAAAAAATCTCTCATGCCACAACTAAGGCTCGGTGCAGCCAAATAATAAAAACATTATTTTTAAAAAGAAATATTACAAACTGCATATATTTACAGTAATTCAAAAAGCCTTGATATATCTATACACTCATGAAATCATCACCACAATCAAAGATAGCAAATATGTCCATCACCCCCAAAGGTCTCAATCTGATGATCTGTAATCCTGCCCACCCATCCCTCCCACCCTTCCCAGCCCCAACTCCCACCTCCAAGCAATTACTGATCTGTTTTACATCACTATCTTACTAACCTGTGATGGTCTGCAAACCCACACTATTAGAAACGATGTGGTCATGCACATCCATGGACACATCTCTGTATATGTGTTCAATTACTTCTTTACAATAAAAGGCCACAAGTGGAGGATGTTCCTTTGATATTGTTCTACATGACAAACTGCCTTTCAGAAAGGGACCAACTTACAGCGACAGTTTCTCCCCACTTACTTTCAATTTTTATGTTGATGGTATGTCTGTATGCACCCATGGTAATTCTGTGCGCTTAAGTTAGGACTCTCTGAGTATGCATTCACATCTGAAGTATCTTAGAGACAGTTAAGCAGCCCTGATGAGAACTGACACCTTTGCTGGTGGTAACCCAGAACTTTAATAATGAAAAGAGATGTTTTCATTGGAGAGATGAGTGGTGTTCTGGCTAGGGATGCTGTATAGACTTTACAACCCGTTTGGGAATAAGGTATACAATTCCAGCCCAGGTGTCTAATTCCACTGAAGCAGCATTCCACCTCTAGAGTCCTGTTAATCCTGCCAAATCCTGGCTCATCTGCAAAACCAGCCAGTCATGTTATCAGAAAGAGAGGAGCATATACTACAGAATAAACCTTTCATCCTTTTTTTCTACTTGCTTGCTAATAAATGTTTATATGTTTGAGAGAAATTGAAGAATTTGACTTAATAGTTAACTTTATAGTAATAAACCAACCAGGAGCCAGATTGGCAGGACAGGTATATACAGTCACCACGCAGCTTTAATATGTTCACTAAAGGACCTTGACATTTGCTGGAATGCCAAATCAGCTTGGGTCTGTTTACAGCATCTTTCTTATCCCTGCCAATCTCCAAGGGATATCATGCCTCACTATTTTCATTAGTATTTTTTATTAATAATTAGGTTGAGTATCTTTTCGTATGGCTGTTGACCATTTGCCTTTTTTTGTGAATTATTTGTACAATTGTTGTTCAGTTGCTCAGTTGTGTCCAACTCTTTGCAACCACATGGACTGCAGGATGCCAGGCTTACCTGTACTTCACCAACTCTGGGAGTTCGCTCAAACTCATGTCCATCAAGTTGGTGATGCCATCCAACCATCTCATCGTCTGTCCTCCCCTTCTCCTGCCTTCAATCTTTCCCAGCATCAGGGTCTTTTCCAATGAGTCAGCTGTTCCCATCAGGTGGCCAAAGTATTGGAGCTTTAGTTTCAGCATCAGTCCTTCCAATGAATATACAGGATTGACTTCCTTTAGGATGGACTGGTTTGATCTCCTTGTAGTCATATCCTCTACCATTTTTACACTGTGGTATTACATTTTTTCTTATTGGTTTGTAAGAGATCTTATTATATTTAGGACATTAGTCTTATGTTACATGAGCTGCAAATCTTTTCCCATTTGTCAAATGTTTTAACATTGTGGTTTTTTTTTTTCTGAAGTCATAAATGTTATCAATATTTTTCTTTATGGTTTCTGACTCTGGTGTCATGCATGGCAATTTCTCCTGCAAAATTATATTAATTATCACCTAAATTTTCTTCTAAGGGTAAGAGTAACTGTTTTACACATTTCTTGGGGGGGGAACATGTAACAACTGAAAGTTTAGTGGTTTGTAAAAGGTATTCAGAGGTTTAAAATTGCCTTTTTGTTGGGTTCATAAAGCAGTAAGAATGGTTTTTGGTGTGATTTCCAAAATTTGGCTTTCTTGTTTTATAATGTGTCTCTCTCTCTCATCCATCTCATTAACTAATTCAAAATAGGAAAAATAAGTTTATAAACCATGGGAGGCAGAGGGCACAAAAAACACATACAGAATAGACACAGGATGTTTTCAACAATGAGACATACTTAGGTCAGTCTTTGAACCAGAAGCTGGTGACCCTGTCACCAATTGTTGGATTGAAAAATTTTAAAACTGAGCCAGATAAAAATCAATAAAGTTTTAAAACTAAAAATAAATGGGGACTTCCATGGTGATCTAGTGGTTAGGTGTTCTCACGGTCGTGGCCCTGGGTTCAGTTCTTGATCAGGGAACTAAGTTCCTGTTAAGCCACACAGTATGACCAAAATGAAAAAAAAATTAATTAAAAATGAATGAATAAATAAAATGAATGAAAAGGTGGTGACTCAAAGAAGCAAGCACTGCTTGAGTTACTCTGACACAGGCAGCAATAGATACACTCAGCCTCCAGAAGCATCAACGTCAAGTTCCTAGCAGTCATGTCCAGTGCCCTGCATCACTGATGTGACCGGAGCGGCCTGTCATGAGGCATGGCGGCAGCAATGTCTCACTGGGGCAGTTCTGCTGGGAGACTGCAGCCCTATGGGAGAACATGTGAACCTTCTCCCCTCTTTCCTATGCTGAACTAACAAGAGAGGTTTTTGTTGTTTGCAACTATGAATCCTGAATGATATAGAAACAGGACCAGGAGTGGCTATAGAAAATATAAACTCCATGTAATAGGCATCTGGGTTGGTCTTGCTGACCTAGGGTGCCAGAAGGCAGCAAACATGCACCCCACCATCAGCTCCTCATAGGGGCTCTTATACAGGGTCTCTTACTGTACACTGAGAACTGAAAAAGCTAGACTACATACCAAGCCATATTTCCCATCCCCTCAAACCAACCCACTCACAAACAGTCTAGAATTATGAAATTGCTATCGGTTACACATGAGTGGAGAGGAGGAGAAACCACCTTCCTCTCTGTTTACTGAAGCTGTAGCAGCAGCCAGAGTAGCAGGAATCAAATTTCCTTGGACACCAGCTTTTTAAAAAAATTGACCTCTGTGGTGACATTATGCACTAGAATATTCTATACATATCTGAAACTGACTCACTGTTTGTGCCCCCAAAAGCCTTCTTTTGCCTGGGATCCTAGAGCACACTGGAGCTATTTGTAGCCAGGGAGCTGGGACTTTTATATAAAACTTGCTAAAACATGCACATACATACAATTAAGACATCTAGCTACCTTATGTTGAAAATATGACTGATTCTTTTAGCCTGAAAGTATTCACTTAAATATGGTGTGTACCAAGGTATAATTTCGTAGCACAAAAAGCATAATCTATTCTTGAAAGGCAATAAATGAAAATGTAGGAAAAATATGCGAAAAATACTGGCCTTGCCTCAACAAGCAGAACTTTACGTTAAATGGCTGATGATAGTACATATTAGAAGTTGGAAAAACTTATGAGAAGATTATTTTCTAATGGAGGTTCTGTTTCATCCATCTTACGTCTAGGAAATTGACTTAAGGGTGAGGTAATACTTTAGGTAAACAATTTAGGAAGTCTATCCAAATTGCTCAAAGTGCTTTGCAGACATGAGCTAATTCAGCCTTGTAAATAAGCTTGTATAATTGGATTCATGTCCACTGCTGCCTTTGAAACTCTTCCATGACTGGCAGTTTGGTGAGGGAGCGGTTTCTAAGAATTACACAGGCCCATCCCCAACCTTGGGGCATCTTTGGAGGTCCTGAGACGGTTCTTGACTCTTGAGGTCAGGCTTCCTGGTTTTATCATAACAGCTTCCTGCCTCCCTATCTCTGGGGGCTTCGAAATGAGGAAACAACTGTGGGGGAAACACCTCGAAGGACAGGGAGCATGGTGGTGGCTGTGCTTCTTTTAGAAACATCCTGAGACCACACAAACTTGGGCTGTTTCAGTCATTACTTCCTCTGAACTTCAGGGCTCCTGGGGTAACAATAGGAATTTACTTGCATGGGGATGGTCACATGGCTCTGTGGCTATTTTCCTGGCACTCCACTCTGAGATGACTCCCCCACCCCCACCCCGCGGTGGGGGCTCTGGTGTCAGCCCAGAATCCCTGCTTCTGACTTGAAGGATATACCCTGCTGGCTGCTGGCAGTGCTCACTGGTGTTGGCGCTCTGTTCAGTTACTTAGTGGGAATTACCCACAGTTGAGTTGCTTTCCCATCCTAAGCAATGTGCCCTTCCTGGGTGCAGCCTGTGCTCAACCACTGGCCAGTGAGCAGTGAGTATCAGGAGGCCCCTGTTCCCTCACGCTGACTTAAGACAACTTGGAAGGGCCACTCCTGCTCTAGAGCTCCCCATGGGGTTGGCTGAGAGGGTCTACATGCCAGTTCAACTTTTTCCTCAGCCCTGGCCCCATGTGCAGCTCCCCACAGGTCTTGCTCCGTACAGTACTGGCCTCCATGAACTTCCTATGCGCTGCTCCTATTTCCGGGTAACCTGACCTCAGACACACCCATTTGAAGTACAAGCTTGGTGTTTGGAAGTGTCAGAAAGATCATTTTGCAGGCTGATCTAATTTAATTCTTTAAACTCTGTATTACCTGTAATTAAGTCATTTCTGAGGGAGGTACTGACTAGCCTTGACCTTTGCCTCATGATTATAGCAGACAAGGTGTCATGCAAAAAAGAGGTTTAGTTCAGGGTTAGGAATTATCTAACTACAGCAAGACCAGCAGGTTTAGAGTAGGACACGAAAGGATTGTTCATATATTAATACCTTAGGGAATGAGTGTCAAATGAGACTTGAAGAAAGAGAAAAGAAAGTAAAATAAAAAGATCAACAGATCAACAAATACATTTTAAGCACCTACATTACAAGCAATGGGAAACTAACAAAGAGGCAAAACATGGTCCAGAGGAATGGATAAAGAAGATGTGGTATATATATATATGATGGAATATTACTTAGCTGTAAAAAGAAATGAAATAGGGTCATTTGTAGAGACATGGATGGACCTAGAGACTGTCATACACAGTGAAGTCAGAAAGAGAAAAAAATATAATGTATTAATGCATACATGTGGCATCTAGAAAAATGGTATAGATGATCTTATTTGTAAAGCAGAAAGAGAGACACAGACATAGAGAACAAACGTGTGGATATCAAGGGAGAAAGGTGGGAGGTGGGATGAACTGGAAGATTGGGACTGATGTACATACACTATTCAGTTCAGTTCAGTTCAGTCATGTCCGACTCTTTGCGACCCCATGAACTGCAGCATGCCAGGCCTCCTTGTCCATCACCAACTCCCGGAGTTCACTCAAACTCATGTCCATCGAGTCGGTAATGCCATCCAGCCACCTCATCCTCTGTCGTCCCCTTCTCCTCCTGCCCCCAATCCCTTCCAGCATCAGAGTTTTTTCCAGTGAGTCAACTCTTCGCATGAGGTGGCCAAAGTACTGGAGTTTCAGCTTCAGCATCATTCCCTCCAAAGAAATCCTGGGGCTGATCTCCTTCAGAATGGACTGGTTGGATCTCCTTGCAGTCCAAGGGACTCTCAAGAGTCTTCTCCAACACCACAGTTCAAAAGCATCAATTTTTTTGGCATTCAGCCTTCTTCACAGTCCAACTCTCACATCCATACATGACCACTCAAAAAACCATAGCCTTGACTAGACAGACCTTTGTTGGCAAAGTAATGTCTCTGCTTTTGAATATGCTATCTGGGTTGGTCATAACTTTTCTTCCAAGGAGAAAGCATCTTTTAATTTCATGGCTGCAGTCACCATCTGCAGTGATTTTGGAGCCCCCAAAAATAAAGTCTGACACTGACTGTTTCCACTGTTTCCCCATCTATTTCCCATGAAGTGATGGGAACAGATGCCATGATCTTCGTTTTCTGAATGTTGAGCTTTAAGCCAACTTTTTCACTCTCCTCTTTCACTTTCATCAAGAGGCTTTTTAGCTCCTCTTCATTTTCTGCCAAAAGGGTGGTATCATCTGCATATCTGAGGTTATTGATATTTCTCCCGGCAATCTTGATTCCAGCTTGTGCTTCTTCCAGCCATAGTAACTAATGAGAACCTACTGTATAGCACATATATACAGTAAAGGAAATCAGTCCTGAATATTCATTGGAAGGACTGACGCTGAAGCTGAAACTTCAATACTTTGGCTACCTGATGTGAAGAACAGACTCATTGGAAAAGACCCTGATGCTGGGAAAGATTGAGGGCAGGAGGAGAAGGGGACAACAAAGGATGAGATGGTTGGATGGCATCACTGACACAATGGATATGAGTTTGAGAAGGCTCACAGAGCTGGTGATGGACAGGGAAGCCTGGTGTGCTGAAGTCCATGAAATCGCAAAGAGTTGAACTGAACTGAACTGTATAGGTGCCTCCAGTTGTAAAGAACCTGTCTGCCAGTGCAGGAGACATAAGAGATGCGGGTTTGTTCCCTGGGTCAGGAAGATGGCATCCAACCCGAGTAGGAAATGGCAACCCACTCCAGTATTTGTCTAGAGAATCTGCATGAACAGAGGAGCCTGGTGGGCTACAGTCCATAGGGTTGCAAAGAGTTGGGCATGACAAGCGACTTAGCATGCATGCATGGTTTTTCCAGTAGTCAAGTATGGATTTGAGAGTTGGACCATAAAGAAGGCTGACTGCCGAAGAATTGGTGCTTTTGAATTGTGGTGCTGGAGAAGACTCTCTAAGAGTCCCTTCGACTGCAAGGAGATCAAACCAGTCAATCCTAAAACAAATCAACCCTGAATATTCACTGAAAGGACTGATGCTGAAGCTCCAATACTTTGGCCACCTGATGCGATGAGCCAACTCACTGGAAAAGACCCTGATGTGGGAAAGATTGAAGGCAAAAACAGAAGGGAGTGGCAAAGGATGACATGGTTAGATATAGTATCACTGACTCAATGGAACATGAATTTGAGCAAACTCCAGGAGAAAGTGGAGGACAGAGGAACCTGGTGTGCTACAGTCCATGGGGTTGCAAAGAGTTGGACATGACTTAGTGACTGAGCAACAACAACATATAGAACAAAACAAACAAGTAACGGACATGGGGAAAGAGAACCTATAGAAGCCAATCCAAGGAAATAATTTACAAGGAGAAAGAAGCAATTTGCAGGAAGACATTCTATTTATAACACTGAAACATAGGAAACAACCCAAATGCTCAACAATAGGGGAATAATAAGAACAGAATATTATGAAGTAGTTCAAATAAAAATGATGAAGATCACATTCATTTGTGGAAATGTGATCTGAAATAACATTAAATGAGTAAAGTAGAGATGCACCATGTTCAGTGGTTTTTAACTACATGAACATATGTATCTTTTAAACAGTGACTTAGAAGCCTCTATGTACTGGAGGAATAAGAATGTCTCATGTTTCCTCCCCCCAACCCCGCCCCGGCTCCCTTTGATTATGTCATCTTTCTGGCCTGATTTTTTAAAACTATCCTCTTTTCCCTGCATATGCGTGCACCTGCCTAGAAATGTTTTTTAAATCTTCTGGAAATACTCAGATGTTCTTCCTCCTTACTACAATGAGAAAAAAATGGCATTATTACCCTGGGGAAAGATGAGACTCTTAGACTTTGTGATTTTCTTTTTACTTAGAGGAAGTTGGACATTTTGAAATGACATAAATAAAGGATATACATATTTAAATCAAAAAGAAAGTGACACCCTTTTTGGAAAGTTTTCTTAATAATATAGGCTTTTTTACAGCATGTAGACTGGTTCGGTAATTCCAAATCTAAGGTATATCTAAGGCTGTAATGTAAATGTTTAACAGTTGGATCTCTGGAGAAAAAGCATTGAATTTGTAGTATCTGTCAATTTCCATGGTGTAAATACTCTGATTATGGCCAATTTCATGTTATCAATGTGACATTAAGAGGCATGAAGACATATGTCCACACAACAACTTGTATGAAAATATTCATAGCATTATTCATAACAGCCAAAAATAGAAACAAGGCAAATATCCATCGACTAGTGAATGGGTTTAAAAAACTGATATATTCATAGAATAGAATACTGCTGCTGCTAACTCGCTTCAATTGTGTCCAACTCTGTGCGACCCCATAGATGGCAGCCCACCAGGCTCCTCCGTCCCTGGGATTCTCCAGGCAAGAATACTGGAGAATCCCAGGGATGGAGGAGCCTGGTGGGCTGCCATCTATACTAATCAGCAATGAAAAGAAATGAACCATTGGCACATGCAATTATATGGATGAATATCAAAGTAATAATATTGGATGAAACAAGAAAAAAGCATACAATTCTATAAAATACAAATTATAACAGAAAGCTGATCAGTGGTAGTTTAAGAATGGGGAGGAGCCAGAGGGAGGGATTACAAAAGGGAAAGAGAAAAAACTTTTGGAGGTGATGGCTATGTTCATCCTTGATTGTGGTGAGAGTTTCATGGGTATAAATTCATCATGTCAAAATTCATCAAATAGTAGACTTTAAATAGGTACAGTTTATAAAATGTCCATTATACTACAACAAAACTCTGGTATGATATCCCCTCACACCAGTCAGAATGGCCATTATCAATCAAAAAGTCTACAAACAATAAATGCTGGAAAGGGTGTGGAGAAAAGGGAATCCTCTGACACTGCTGGTGGGACTGTCAACTGGTACAGCCACTATAGAGAACAGTATGGAGTTTCCTTTAAGAACTAAAAATAGAGGTACGATATGATCCAGCAATCCCACTCCTGGGCATATACACAGAGAAAAACATGGTTTGAAAGGATACATGCACCCCAATGTTCACTGCAGCACTGTTGACAATAGCCAGGACATGGAAGCTACCTAAAGGTCCACTGACAGATGAACTGATAAAGATGATGTGGTACATATGTCCCCAGAATTCATTACAGCACCATTTACAATAGCTAGGACATGGAAGCAACCTAGATGTCCACCAACAGATGAACGGATAAAGAAGCTGTGGTACATATATACAGTGGTATATTACTTAGCCATAAAAAGGAACACATTTGAGTCAGTTCTAATGAGGTGGATGAACCTAGAGCCTATTACACAGAGTGAAGTAAGTCAGAAAGAGAATGATAAATATTGTAGGAAGGGGACATACATATACCTGTGGCTGATTCATATTGATGTATGGCAGCAATCAACACAATATTGTAAAGCAATTATACTTCAACTAAAAATAATTTTTTAAAAAAGATGTACATATGTATATTGGAATATTACCCAGCCATTACAAAGAATGAAATAATGCCATTTGCAGCAATATGAATGGACTTGGAGATTATCATACTAAGTGAAATAAGTCAAAGAGAGACACATTTCATATGATATTGCTTATGTACAGAATCTAAAAAGATATATAATACAAATGAACTTATTTATGAAACATAAACAGGCTCACAGACATAGAAAATGAATTTATGATTAGGAGGTTAGAAGAGGGGGGAAGAATTGGGAAACTGGGATTGATAATAATACTGACACTGGGAGACTGGGATGTATACTACTATATATAAAACAGATAACCAACAGGACCTACTGTGTAACACAGGGAACTCTGCCCAATTTCTGTAATAACCTAAACAGGGAAAAGATTTGAAAAAGAATAGATATGTGTGTGTGTATACAACTGAATCACTTTGCTGTACACCTGCAACTAACAAAACATTGTTAATCAACTATACTCCAATATAAAATAAAAATTAAAAAAGAATAGCCATGAGCTGATGATCAAGCTGGTTTTAGAAAAGGCAGAGGAACCAGAGATCAAATTGCCAAAATCCGCTGGATCATTGAAAAAGCAAGAGAGTTCCCGAAAAACATCTATTTCTGCTTTATTGACTATGCAAAAGCCTTTGACTGTGTGGATCACAATAAACTGTGGAAAATTCTGAAAGAGATGGGAATACCAGACCACCTGACCTGCCTCTTGAGAAATCTGTATGCAGGTCAGGAAGCAACAGTTAGAACTGGACATGGACCAACAGACAGGTTCCAAATAGCAAAAGATGTAGGTCAAGGCTGTATATTGTCACCCTGTTTATTTAACTTATATGCAGAGTACATCATGAGAAATGCTGGGCTGGAAGAAGCACAAGCTGAAATCAAGATTGCCAGAAGGAATATCAATAACCTCAGATATGCAGATGATACCACCCTTATGGCAGAGAGTGAAGAGGAACTAAAGAGCCTCTTGATGAAAGTGAAAGAGGAGAGTGAAAAAGTTGGTTTAAAGCTCAACATTCAGAAAATGAAGATCGTGGTATCCGGTCCCATCACTTCATGGGAAATAGATGGGGAAACAGTGGAAACAGTGGCAGACTTTATTTTTGGGGGCTCCAAAATCACTGTAGATTGTGACTGCAGCCATGAAGTTAAAATATGCTTACTCCTTGGAAGAAAAGTGATGACCAACCTAGATAGCATATTCAAAAGCAGAGACATTACTTGGCCGACTAAGGTCCGTCTAGTCAAGGCTATGGTTTTTCCAGTGGTCATGTATGGATGTGAGAGTTAGACTGTGAAGAAGGCTGAGCACCAAAGAATTGATGCTTTTGAACTGTGGTGTTGGAGAAGACTCTTGAGAGTCCCTTGGACTGCAAGGAGATCCAACCAGTCCATTCTGAAGGAGATCAGCCCTGGGATTTCTTTGGAGGGAATGATGCTGAAGCTGAAACTCTAGTACTTTGGCCACCTCATGCGAAGAGTTGACTCATTGGAAAAGACTCTGATGCTGTCAGGGATTGGGGGCAGGAGGAGAAGGGGACGACAGAGGATGAGATGGCTGGATGGCATTACTGACTCGATGGACGCGAGTCTGAGTGAACTCGGAGTTGGTGATGGACAGGGAGGCCTGGCGTGCTGCGATTCATGGGGTCGCAAATAATCGGACACGACTGAGCGACTGAACTGAACTGATTATTGTTATAGCTGAGTGGTGGGAACTTTGCTAGATTCTATGTTACCAATGGTGCCTGGGATATTTAAGAATATGCATTTTTTAAACTCATTAGAAACAAATGGACAATAAACTCAAAGACCATGTTTTGCCAGTGTTTCTTTTGTTTCTGGAAAATGGCAGATAAAGTTTTAAATTGTAGATACTTGGGTTCCCAGAAAACATAAAGATACATCCTTAAGAGTGTTAATGTAAAGATAAGTAAATAAAACATTTCTGCCATCAATCATGAGTTTAAATTAAATAAATACAGAGGTACAGTTTATTATATGTCAATTACACTACAACAAAACGAAACTCATTTTAAAAGAACAAGCTAATCAGGATCTTCTGTGCTCCTGTCTCCATTGATCTTGGACTTTTCCTGTTTCTAACCTGACTTCCAAGGCTAACGCCCACATCTTTGTCAGAAGCCTGCCTCAGGCTGCCAAAACCCTCACTGCCCTACCAACTGGGTGGAAATGCCTGCTGCTGCTGCTAAAGTCACTTCAGTCGTATCCGACTCTGTGCGACCCCATAGACAGCAGCCCATCAGGCTCCCTGTTCCTAGGATTCTCCAGGCCAAGAATACTGGAGTGGGTTGCCATTTCCTTCTCCAATGTATGAAAATGAAAAGTGAAAGTGAAGTCACTCAGTCGTGCCCAACTCTTAGCGACCCCTTGGACTGCAGCCTACCAGGCTCCTCCATCCATGGGATTTTCCAGGCAAGAGTACTGGAGTGGGGTGCCATTGCCTTCTCCGGGGTGGAAATGCCTAGGAGTCAGTATTACCCAGCTCTCCAGCCACTCTGTCCTCACTCCCCTGGGCAGCCTTGAATGACTGACACCTAGAGGGGCATGAATCCCCAGCCCCTTTTCCTCTTAGGATCATTCTGAGGTGCATTGTTAAGCCGGGTGGGACTAAGTCCCCATTGCTCCTGCTGTTAGCTGGCCTAGTAATAAACCCATAGTGGGCTGTCTTTACTTCCCTGCATCACTTCTCCACTTCCCCAACCGTGTCCATACACCCAAACAACATGCCCTCTAATCCTTGTGCCAAGGTCAGCTTCTAGAGAGCCCAATTCAGACAAGGTCAAAGATCTGGTGAAGACTGTTCCCCTCGAAGTTGGAAGAAGAAATGGCTTTGAGGATGTGGGTTCTAAGGCACTGCCCCTCAAACCCCTTTGTGTTCAAGTACAGTTCCTAAGGGTTTCCCTGTTGGCTCAGCGGTAAAGAATCTGCCTGCCTACACAGGAGATGTGGGGTAAATCCCCGAGTCAGGAAGATCTCCTGGAGAAGGAAATGGCAACCCACTCCAGTATTCTTGCCTGGACAATCCGATGGACAGAGGAGTCTGATGGGCTACAATCTGTGGGGTCACAAAAGAGTCAGACATGACTGAGCAACTAAACAACAACAACAGTTCCTAAAGCTAACATCTGGCACAAAAACATGGAAGGGTAGTAATAATAATAAAAATCATGAAAGGCAGATCAGCATGATCTCTCTTACACTACTGGAAGAGATGGAGAAATTACAACAAGAGGAACCAATGTATGGTAAAACCAATACAATATTGTAAAGTAAATAAATAAATAAAACTAGAAAAAAAAAGAAAAGAAAAGATCAAGCTATCTGTGTAGACAGGCTTTGGAAAAAAAGATGACTGACTTTCCAGTTCCTTCTCCTTTTACCAATATCTGCAGCTAACATTTGATCTCATCATGCACTTCAACTCAGCCAGAAACTGATCCAAGTGCATTGACGGTGACAAATAACAGGGTAGACTGACAATGAACATAATAAACACACACAAAGATATCAGAGAGTAATCAATTATTTGCAGAGAATTAAAATTGGGTGAGCTGAAGGTGAGGCTGCTTTGGATTTGGGAGTGTGGTAGATGAGGTAATCGTTCCACAAATAATTCCCTCTGTGGGAATGAGACAGGCTGGGACCGGGTCCCTTTGCTTCAGAGCTGCAATGCTTGCACCTGGATACACCTTTCCTCCAGCAACAAAATACAAATAAATCATATGGGATTAAAAAATAACTCTGTGCATGTGCAGGTGGGGCAAATCCTAGACCAAAAGATACCAAAAAAAAAAAAAAAAGGACAAAAAAACTCCAACTTCTGTTTCTAAAGTGAAGTGAAAGTTGCCCAGTCGTGTTCGACTCTTTGCCATCCCATGGACTATATACAGTCCATGGAATTCTCCAGACTAGAATACTGGAGTGGGTACCCTTTCTCTTCTCCAGGGGATCTTCCCAACCCAGGGATCAAACTCAAGTCTCCCACCTTGCAGGCAGATTGTTTACCAGCTGAGCCACAAGGGAAGCCGGTTCTTAAGAGCCAGGAGCAAAAGCAAGGTACTGTGCATGCCCCCTGCATTCACCACCACAAAGGGGTGGGCAAACCCTACATACACCCCTATCCTCACCCTATATAAGGAACAAACTGGCCCCCTCTCAGGGGAACAAGCAAGGGAACTGTTACTTGTTTTTACTCCCTCCTGCAGCTGGTGCAGAAGCCGCAATAAAGCCTTGCCTGAATTTCGTGTCCAGCCCCTAGTCAATTTCTGTTGACTGGGGAAGGCCAAGAACCTTGGTTGGTATCAGGAAGAGGCCCTTCCCTCCTCACTCATGTTGGCCATGTGAATTAAATTGGAAATAGGGAGAGGGGCAGTGTGGAAGACAGAGTTTGGGCCCCAAAGCCTCGAGAATTTTTGTTCGCTCATCTGGGAGACAATCTGGACCCTAGATGGAGATACAGAGCAGGACTGCCACTGTCATCTCACAGCCCATGGATATGAGATTAATGCTTGTCGTCTGAAGCCACTGAACTTTGAGGTGGTTTGTTATGGAATATTATCAGAGCAAGAGATGGCTGGGTCCCATAGTTGGAAAAGTTCCTCTGAGAGGGTGATACTTAAGCTGAGATCTGAAATAATACAAAGCAAGTCCTGTGATGACCAATCCAGGCAGAGAGAAGTTCCAACATGTGGACAAAGATGCAAAGGTGGGAACTGGTTTGGCATGTTCGGGAATCTGAAAGACAATCTATGAGGCTGGTTGATGTAAGGGGCTGAGTGGGAGAGGGGTGTCAACAGAAACTGCAGGGGAATCAAGCAAAGGCCAATACATAGAGGGTTTAGCAAATCCTGAATAAGGAATCTGCTTTTCACTCTAAGTACAGTGGACAGCCCCAGGAGGATTTAAGCATTGCAGTGACACAATCACGTTGATTTTTAAAAGATCACTCTGGCTGCTGTGTAGAGAAGAGATTAAATGAGGGGGAAGCATGAGGTTCCGCTAAACTAGGACACACTCTCAGACAGTTCCTCAACACAGAGCTCCTGAATTATTTAACATAGTTAACATCTATATGCCAACTTAAATTTAGGCAGTGATACACACCTAGATAACACAGATACAAAAAATAGCTCTGGTACTATTTCATTCATATGTAACAAACTACCCCAAAACTTAAAGATGTAAACCAACAACAATCACTCATGTGTTGACAGTTATGCAATTTGGGCAGAGCTTGATGGGGACGGCTCATCTTTGATCCATGGAGGAATCAGCTTGGGAGGCTCTACTGAGGATTCAAAGCTCCCTTTACGAGATACCCTCGTTCATATAGCTAGCAATTTGGTGCCAGCTGTTGGCCAGCGGCCTTTTTTGTCTTCCATGTAAGACTCTTCACGTGGCTGCTTGGACCTTCTCACAACTTGGGTGGCTGGGTTCTGCTACTGCTACTGCTAAGTCGCTTCAGTCGTGTCGGACTCTGTGAGACCCCATAGACGGCAGCCCACCTGACTCCCCCGTCCCTGGGATTCTCCAGGCAAGAACACTGGAGTGGGTTGTGATTTCCTTCTCCAACGCATAAAAGTGAAACGTGAAAGTCAAGTCGGGCTGGGTTCTAAGAGCTAGCATTCTGGAAGAACAACCCCCACGCACAAGCGATTAGGAAGCCTCTGCTCCCATCATGCTTGCTAATTTCCTATTGGCCAGGGCTGGTCACATGGCCAAGACCAGCATCAACGTGGGGAGGGGACTACACAGCAGATGAACATGGAGAGGTGTAATCTGTTGCGGCGGATAATGTAACAAAAGCCAGACCAAACCAAATTTGAAGGGAACTTTTCAAAGAAACCACTGATTTTAAAAGACTTACTTCAATACCCATGGGGAAGAAGGTCTGCATACTCATGACAGGTTCATTTTTCAAAATTACTTAAATAATTGCATAGACTTCTTTTTAACACCTATGACTGTCCACCTTTTAAAAATGTTATTTCATTCAGTTACAAATATATAAAAAGATAAAAAAACTTAACATGATATAAATGAATAACATAACATTGGTTGTTCATTTTCAAAAAAAAAAAAAAAATTAGAAAGCATGAGGGGCCAAAAAGAAAGAAAGAAGAAAGGCATAATCCTTAACAGCATTCCAAGACAGACTATCAGACAATGGTGGGATTTTTTTCCCTACCTTCCTCACCCAAGTTTCACGTTTCATGAAGTGCAGACTTCATACCGACCCAATGTCACTTCAGTAAGGAATATATTTATTTGTCATTCTTTCTTCCTCTCTGTCGTCTTTTCACACGTCTACCTCTGCAGTCGCTGTGGCTTTGCCCATATCTGATGTGGCCTCTTTGACCTGCCAGAACCATGCTGACACACTGAAGATGAACAGCAGGTGGTCACTGTTTCCAACACCTGGATGACTAGGAGTTGGCTTTAATCTTTCAGGACATCATGTATTTCTATTGATTCTAAGTAGATGAAGAGAGAGATTTTTGGTAATTGTGCCCTGCCACTCCTGTAACCAGGAGCTGTTAACAGGAGATAAGCTAGGCAAAAGCTGGCTAACCCCATGTGGTGATTCAGACCCCGTTGTAGCTCCTATAGTCTCCCTTGAAAAAAGTAAAAAGTTGGGGTGGTTAGGATTGGATTTCCTCTGAATCAACTGAGCACAGGAGATGACATATTTCTTCAATATTCCCTGGGGGAAACAAGTAGTAACATCTGAGAAAAGTGTAAGTTAGATCGCTGTAAGTCTGATACTGTAAACTTATTTTCTAATTTTTTAATCGAAGCATAATTTACATATAAAAGCACTGATTCTACATATACACTTGAGCTTTAACACCACTGTAACCACCATCCCAATTAAGTTAGGAATGTTTCCATCATCCTAGAAAGTTCCCTTGCATCCCTTTGTAGTTAATCCCCCGCCAGAGGCAGCTGCTTTCTGACTTCTATGGCATACTTCTTGAATTTCATATAAGTGGAAATATACAGTATTTTATGTGTGTGTCTTAGGCTTCTTTAGCTGAACACAATATCTTCGAGGTTCACACATACTGTTGAGTGTATCAGTGGCTCATTCCTTTTTATTGTTGAGTATTAACTGTATGAATATACCACAATTTATTTATCCATTCACTTACTGATGGGCATTTGGGTTATTTCCAGCATGAAACTCTTATGAATAAAACTGCCACAAACATTCTTTTATAGCCCTTTAGTGTACATGTGTTCTGTTTCACATTCTATGTCAGGAGCAAAATTTCTGGGTCACAGGATAAGTGGCCATGTTACTTTGTAAGAAACTATCATACTGCTTTCCAAAGTGGTTCTACTGTTTTATATTCTTACCACATATGCACCAAAACAAAGCCTTGGTTTTAGTCAATCTAAGGTCAAAATGATATCTCACTGATGATACTTTGAATCATTACTTTCCAAATCCAGGGAGCCAGGAAGTTGGAAGTGTCAGCCTAAACTCTTCCTATTCAACTTGAGTGGGTCCAGGTTTGCAGCAACACTCAACTGCCACTCATTCTGAGCCAGCATGGACTCAATATTCCACAAACACAGGGCTTTCTGGAAAGTTCGTATCATACACCATATTCAGTAGAACAGAGATAGCTTCCATCTTTAACTCCCTTTTCTCCCCCAAATATCAATGCCAATATTCAACCCAATAAATGACACATAATTGATAACCACCCAGATGGAACCTGACTGAAATATCAGTTTTAGAATATTACCTATTATACCAAAAAACAAATTCAAATTCACAGCTGAAATTAAACCCATAGGTTTATGACCACAGGAAAAGCAAAAGGCTAAGCTGGAAACCCACAGGACTGTGATCCTCGAAATACAGTCATTTCCCTCATGACTTTAACCATGTCACTCAGCCAGCCAGGGCTGTTAGGTCCTCATCTGTAAAATGGGTGTGCCAAAGCTGAGAATTAGAGGTGCTTGATGAGAATTAAGTGTGAAAAATAATCCAAACTTCCTTGGAAAAGGTTTATTACAAAACACAAGATTTTTCAAAATTTACAACTGTGCTTTAATTTACATTTAAAGAAGAGGAAAAAAATAACAAAAATCAAAGACAAGAGCCCACTGCTTCTCCAGTTATTTCTGGAGCCCCCACAGCCAATAACAGAGAATGCGCACTAAGTTTCTTTTATTCCCACAAGTGACACAGAACAACTCTATTGATGATAACATCTCCTTTGTAGACTCTATCATAAAGCTTCCTGGAGTCACATACTAAGTAATGGAGAAGAGATAGCCTGAAAGAAATTAAGAGGTGGAGAAAGAGGAGCAGTGCTCTCTCTATAGCTGAGCTTTGACAAGCCTTTCTAACTAGAGCCGCTGCACGCAGCACACTGGGAAGAGAAGCGTCTCCCCTGTGCCAGGTTTGTGCTGTCCTCGCATGCTGCAAAAGCCTTCCTCGGCTGAGTACATGCCCAGCCTCACGGGCCTCCTTGGGCACACAAAAGCAGTCACCATCCACCAGCTACCCTTTCCCAGAATTCACATGACTTCCAAGTTGCTCCTTGCGAGAGAGACGGGCACAGTGGCTACGGGCTTAGTGTGCCACGGACCCCTGAGAACTTAAAACCCATAACTATGGGAATCATTCGGACTGAGGTCCTGACACTTTCACTTTTCCACTTTCCAGGCACAAGGTGAGGTGGCATTTCTCTTTCCTCTCTGAAGTCAGAACGTGTGATTTTCCCTGGCTAATGAAATGTAAGCGGAAGTGACATAACATCCCTTACTGGTGGAAGCTTTAAGAGCCAGTGTGCAATTTACCATATTTTGTCCTGCTGCTCCATGGAAAAGAAATACAAAAAAGCAAAATGGCTGTCTGAGGAGGCCTTACAAAATAGCTGTGAAAAGAAGAGAAACAAAAAGCAAAGGAGAAAAGGAAAGATAAAAGCATCTGAATGCAGAGTTCCAAAGAATAGCAAGAAGAGATAAGAATGCCTTCCTCAGCGATCAATGCAAAGAAATAGAGGAAAACAACAGAATGGGAAAGACTAGAGATCTCTTCAAGAAAATTAGAGATACCAAGGGAACATTTCATGCAAAGATGGGTTCGATAAAGGACAGAAATTGTATGGACCTAACAGAAACAGAAGATATTAAGAAGAGGTGGCAAGAATACACAGAAGAACTGTACAAAAAATTTCTTCACAACCAAGATAATCACGATAGTATGATCACTCACCTAGAGCCAGACATCCTGGAATGGAAAGTCAAGTGGGCCTTAGAAAGCATCACTACGAACAAAGCTAGTGGAGGTGATGGAATTCCAGCTGAGCTATTTCAAATCCTGAAAGATGATGCTGTGAAAGTGCTGTACTCAATATGCCAGCAAATTGGGAAAACTCAGCATTGGCCACAGGACTGAAAAAGGTCAATTTTCATTCCAATCCCAAAGAAAGGCAATGCCAAAGAATGCTCAAATTTTCATTCCAATCCCAAAGAAAGGCAATGCCAAAGAATGCTCAAACTACTGCACAACTGCACTCATCTCACACACTAGCAAAGTAATGCTCAAAATTCTCCAAGCCAGGCTTCAGCAATACATGAACCGTGAACTTCCTGATGTTCAAGCTGGTTTTAGAAAAGGCAGAGGAACCAGAGATCAAATTGCCAACATCCGCTGGATCATGGAAAAAGCAAGAGAGTTTTAGAAAAACATCTATTTCTGCTTTATTGACTATGCCAAAGCCTTTGACTGTGTGGATCACAAGAAACTGTGGAAAACTCTTCAAGAGATGGGAATACCAGACCACCTGACCTGCCTATTGAGAAACCTATATGCAGGTCAGGAAGCAACAGTTAGAACTGGACATGGAACAACAGACAGGTTCCAAATAGGAAAAGGAGTACGTCAAGGCTGTATATTGTCACCCTGTTTATTTAACTTATACACAGAGTACATCATGAGAAACATTGGACTGGAAGAAACACAAGCTGGAATCAAGATTGCTGGGAGAAATATCAATAACCTCAGATATGCAGATGACACCACCCTTATGGCAGAAAATGAAGAGGAGCTAAAAAGCCTCTTGATGAAAGTGAAAGAGGAGAGTGAAAAAGTTGGCTTAAAGCTCAACATTCAGAAAACGAAGATCATGGCATCTGGTCCCATCACTTCATGGCAAATAGATGGGGAAACAGTGGAAACAGTGTCAGACTTTATTTTGGGGGGCTCCAAAATCACTGTAGATGGTGACCGCAGCCATGAAATTAAAAGATGCTTACTTCTTAGAAGAAAAGTTATGACCAACCTAGATAGCATATTCAAAAGCAGAGACATTACTTTGTCAACAAAGGTCTGTCTAATCAAGGCTGTGGTTTTTCCAGTGGTCATGTATGGATATGAGAGTTGGACTGTGAAGAAAGCTGAGCACTGAAGAATTGATGCTTTTGAACTGTGGTGTTGGAGAAGTCTCTTGATAGTCTCTTGGACTGCAAAGAGATCCAACCAGTCCATTCTAAAGGAGATCAGCCCTGGGTGTTCTTTGGAAGGAATGATGCTAAAGCTGAAACTCCAGTATTTTGGCCACCTCATGCGTAGAGTTGACTCATTGGAAAAGACTCTGATGCTGGGAGGGATTGGGGGCAGGAGGAAAAGGGGATGACAGAGGATGAGATGGCTGGATGGTATCACCGACTTGATGGACATGAGTTTGAGTGAACTCTGGGAGATGTTGATGGACAGGGAGGCCTGGCGTGCTGTGATTCATGGGGTCGCAAAGAGTTGGACATGACTGAGTGACTGAACTGAACTGAACTGTCCTGCTGTTCCAGTGATCATGGAAGAAGTATGTGTTGAGATGAAGCCTGGCAGGCTCATCCATGTGTGGCAATAATGAACAGGGCCTTCTAGTGATGTACAGTGGGTGGCTAGTATAAGCAAGACTCTGTGCTTTTAGGAGGCTGAGAGTGGGCACCTGCTTAAATTTTGTGCAGTAGGCACTCACTATGGAGAAGGCAATGGCACCCCACTCCAGTACTCTTGCCTGGAAAATCCCATGGATGGAGGAGCCTGGTAGGCTGCAGTCTGTGGGGTTGCTGAGAGTCAACATGACTGAGGGACTTCACTTTCACTTTTCACTTTCATGCATTGGAGGAGGAAATGGCAACCCACTCCAGTGTTCTTGCCTGGAGAATCCCAGGGACAGGGGAGCCTGGTGGGCTGCCATCTATGGGGTCGGAAAGAGTTGGACACGACTGAAGTGACTTAGCAGCAGCAGCAGGCACTCACTAACCTCACTGGCCCTTAGCAAGAATTAGGCTTTCCTTTTGTTAAGACACTGAGATTTGGAGGCGGGGCTTATTTGTTACTGAGCCTTCCATGACCAAAAGGCTCTGCCTTTGAAATCACTTCCGGTTTTATTTACAAGGAAGCCATGACATTCAGGGAAAAAAAATCATATTAAGTAATCAAAGTAAGTGAGCTTATAAATATTCCTGTATATGACAGGTATACTTGCTTGCATGCCTGCTCAGTGGTGTCTGACTCTTGGTGACTCTATGGACTGTAGCTCGTCAGACTCATCTGTCCATGGGATTTCACAGGCAAGAATACTGGAGTGGGTTGCCATTTCCTCCTCCAGGGGACCTTCCCGATGCAGGGATTGAACCCACATCTCCTGCATTATAGGTAGATTCTTCACCACTGAGCCACCTAGGAAGCCCAGTACAATAGGCATGGCCAGGAAAAAAAAAAAAAAAGGCAAGCTAACAACATAATTGTCCCAGGGCTTGGTGACTGTATATAAACAGAAAGTAAGAGGGCAAACAGACTGGTCAAGATTCAGGTCAAATGTCTGCTCTGCTCTTTTCAGGGCTCATTAAAAGTAGGACAATTTCATTTATATCATGCACATAGATCTGCCACAAACTACCTGCAGGGGTCAAATCAAGGTCTCCACGTACACAGTGATGGGCATAAGCAGCTCTGTCAACATAACCCAGAAAGCTCGTCCTAATCTTGACTCTGGTGCTTTAGATAGCTGATTAAAAGCATTTCATCTGTCTTCAAAATAATCACCAAGTTAAGTACCATGTGGTGCCAAGTTGGATTCTTTGGAATCACTAAACTGTGATGAGCTCTCAGACCTTTTCGAGAAAATCAAAGTTATTTCCCCTTGCTGCAAACCTTTAGTGAGCTCATGTAATTAGGATGACTGGCATGTCTTGCAGCCTTCTGCTGGGAGATCACCAGGTGCTTGGAGAGTAAGCCTAATAGAGCCAAGAGTGAGCTGAAGCCCGGGTGGGTCTTATAGTTTCACACAGAGAAAATCCTTCACATCCACCAACTACACCCACATTTGTGGTCTCAGGACCACTTCTGTCCAATTAGCTATGAAGGGGCCTGGATAGGCATGTCCATAGCTCTCTGCAACTCCTCACTGCTAGGAGCAAAATGAGTCCTGCTATTCCTCTTCCCGTTCGCATCATCTCTCTGGGGTTCTGCCTACTAACACAATGTCCTTCAGACACACTCTTCCCTAAACTCTCACGACTTGACAATGGAATAAATACCCACTGAAGGGCTTCATTTCAGCACAGGTGCTGGATGCTTTTTATCAAAACTGTCATGTTAACTGAGGCCTTTCCACTGAACTCTGAGCCCAGTAGTCACTGTCCATCAGGGCCTCTTCTTTTTTTTTTTTTTTAATTTTTATTTTGTATTGGAGTATGGCTGGTTAACAATATTGCAGTTTCAGGTGGACAGTGACGGGACTCAGCCGGACATTTACATGTATCCATTCTCCCCTGAACCCCTCTCCCATCCAGGCTGACACATAACAGAGTTATGAGCAGAGTTTCCTGTGCTAGACAGTAGGTCCTTGTTGGTTATCCATTTTAAATATAGCAGTGTGTACATGTCCATCCCAAACTCCCTAACTATTCTTTTCTCTGTCCTTCTCCCCAGCAATCATAAGTTTGGTCTATAAGTCTGTGAGTCAAAGTTCACTTGTACCACTTCTTTCAGATTTTGCATATAAGGGATGTCATACAAGGTGCCCTGGAGAAGGGAAGAGGTACCCACTCCAGTATTCTGGCCTGGAGAATTCCATGGACTCTACAGTCCATGGGGTTGCAAAGACTCGGACACAACTGAGCAACTTTCCCTTTCGTATTGCATTTCTCCTTCTCTGTCTGAGGGCCTCTTCTCTTGATGCCCCAGAACTCACAGGGCTCAATTAAAACGCAGGTCATCACTTTCTTCCCTCATCGCTTGCCCTTCATGGCTAGGCTTGAGAATCAAAGCCTGAAATCTGGGAGTCCCAGATTCCTCTCGTTCCCTCATGACCCACAACCATCTTCAATTTCTAGTGTTGTTCCATCTCAATGACATCTGCACCCCCCCTCCTTCCTCTGTTTCCCTTGCCAGTGCCCCTCTCCACCCAAAAGTCTCCTGGGCTGTTTGTTCTTTTTCTCTACAATCTCATGCCTCCCCCCAACTCCTGACCCCAGTCTCCCTCTTACCCACACCAGAGAAACCTGTCTAAGACAAAAATCTGATTCTGACAGTCCTTTGTTTTGAAAAGTCCCAAGTGTCCCAGTGGGTAGAGAATACATGCCAGAGCCAGGCTCCTGGATTTTCAGATTTTTCTCACAATACCTGTAACTGCCCACTTGCATTCCCACATCATCCATCACAAACTGCTAGGACTTGTCTGTCCGTGTCACATACTTTCCCACCTCCGTGCTTTTCCTGCTGTGGGGTCCCTGACTAGAAAGCCCATCCCTTCAGGTTCTGCGTGGGGAATTTCTATTCCTCAGCTCCACTGTCACCTTTCTGAGGGCATTCCTCAGCTTCCTTCATTCTTTTCCTTCCTCTGTCGACCTACTGTCTCAGGTAAACTTTCCAAGCCTGTGTTTCAGTTATCTTCTGCTGCACATCAACCTCTTCCCCTTGCAAAACACAATGGATTCAAACAACCATCATTTTCTTATTGGTCCTAATTCTGTGCATGAACTGGTTCAGCTCAGTGTTTATTCTGCTCTTTGTGATGTCAGCTGGGCTGCAATCATCTGGAATATCTAAAATGGCTCACTCACATGACCTGAAACTAACACAACAGTGTAAATCAACTATATTCCAACATAAAATAAAAGAAAAAATACCCAAATGGCTCACTCATATAGCTTGCATTCATGTTGACTGTTGTCTGGGAACTCAGCCTCTTTTGCCCTTCTTCATGTGGTTTGGGGCTTCCTTAGTGGCTCAGATGGTAAAGCATCTGCCTGCAATGCAGGAAACCTGGGTTCGATCCCTGGGTTGGGAAGATCCCCTGGAGAAGGAAATGGCAACCCATTCCAGTAAGGAGCCTAGTAGGCTACAGTCCATGGGGTTGCAAAGAGATAGACACGACTGAGCAACTTCACTTTCGACTTCACTTTTCATGTGGCTTGATCTTCTCACAGCATGGTGGCTAAATGCAGAGGAAAAGAAGTGCCCCAAAAGCAGAAACCTCCAAATGAAAGGAAGAAAAAATCTGCCCATCCTCTTGGAAATCCCAGAATGCCACTTCCACCACATTGGTCAACTCAGTCCCTGGGTGAGAAAAATAAGTGCCAACTCTTTAAATGAGGAGGAGCATGCTCAAACAGGGAGGGGAGGAACTGTAAGGCCATCTTTGGAGACTAGCTACCACACCCTGCTGGTGTGTATTCAGTGTATTATGAACATTCTAAATGCCTCTTGAGGATAAACACTGTGTTTTCATCATCTCTTTCCCCACTGCTCTTAGAATAGATCCTAAAACATGGCACTTAGATGCTTGTTATATGTTTGCTGACCTTATCAATCCAATTATATCAGATTAAATCAGTCCATTGTCTTTGAGCTCCTCTTATGTGCTATTCTATCTTGTGCACTGTGGAGTTCACTCTCCAGAAGCTTATGAGTGGGGGACAACATTGCATCAAAGGAGCACAACAGAAAAGGTGATTATTAATAGCTCAAGGCAATTGTAGACAAGCTAGCACTGGACAGTCCATGATTGAGTGCCAAGCTAATTGTGTGGGCACTAATCCCTCTAGATCTTCAAGGAGGTTGTGTTCACTTCATAGAGAAGAGGTTTTAGGTAGGAGACAGGGTTGGATCTGAGTCTTAATGTGAAGCTAGGACTGGGATGGGAGAGAAATATGACCATGGTGGACTACTAGAAGCAATCATGTGAAGACAGGACCACACAAGCTGCACTACTTAGTATGCTTATGCACACACACACACACACAATTATAACTTTTTTTTTCAAAAGGAGCCTTGCTATAAGCATAGTCTAATAAATAAGAAAGTAAATAAGAGTGGTCAGCCATGAGAGTTCTAAATAATTTTTTTTTTAAATAACTAATCAAAATGGATAAAGCATGCATGACATAGATTATATTGCTCACTAAATACCACACGTCTTCCCACCCTCTTATGAAGCTGGTTTGGGCTGAAGTGTATACAACTGCTGGTCCAAGGCAACAAATAGCTCATGGTAGGTCACCATGCATTCTGTTCCCATCCTGTTTCCCTTCTGGAAGTAAAGAATTCTGAGATGATGGAACTGCAGGATGGAATTTAGGCTGCATCTGTAAGCTACCTATTGTTGGAGAGTCATGAAACAGAGTCTCTTCACCTGTCTCAGACTGCGATGTGACCAAGAAATACTGTCTTCAACCATTCAGAAATTTAGATTTTCTTTGTTACTGCAGCATAGCTTACCCCATTCTATTATATCCAGTGTTCTCTATGAAGGGATGGAATATCACATAATAAAAATGATTTATCCTCTCTTTAGAAAAGACAACAAGCAAAGAAAACTTAAAATCTACTTTTGGTTATCTGCAGCACAAAGGTATGCCTTCCTGCCTCGGAGCAAAAGATTCAGTTCAGTTCAGTCGCTCAGTTGTGTCTGACTCTTTGCGACCCCATGAATGTATCTAATTAAACTGTCTAGAGGAGGAAATGGCAACCCACTCCAGTAATCTTGCCTGGAGTATCCCATAGATAGAGGAGCCTGGAGGGCTACAGTCCATGGGGTCGCAAAGAGTTGGACACAACTGAGCACGCATGCATAAATCAACAGTCAGCATCTACACCCCCTTGGGAACATTGACTGGACTCACTCATGCACTGCTGTGCAGAACTTTCTGCAGTATCTCTAATCACTGGCAGCAGAAGGTGAGCAAGGAAAGGCAAAGGTTACCTGAAATAAACAGAAAATTCTCAAACCTTATTAAGTCAACATCTTCCCTAACCAGACTTTTTAACATGGTGACTAACAAGTAGAAGACGGCTCTCCTGCCTCCTCTTCCCTGGTCCCCATCTAATTATATGAGCAAGAAACAAAGGGTGATAGAAAAGAAGGGCACCAGAGGCCAGAGAAATCCACAAGCTAGAAAACCGGACCCAGAGTCTTAGGTGGCAGCTCCATCTGAGCCATTATTTTACTGCCTGAGACTGTCCTTGAGGAGGCACTTTATATTTTCTATCAGCTCCACTTATTCTCTGGCTTGAAAGAACAGCCAGCTGTATACTGGTTTCTGGGTCCTCATGAATTTCTTAGGTTGTACATTAAGACTTGAGACAAAATACACTTGTTTGGGGGAATTAATTTCTTGAAATGAGCAGTGTTCACAGAAGGCCCATTCTGAGAATGGTCCAGCTTGATTCAGGGAGCAAGGGGTATAAAAGAGAATGAGATTTGCCCCCTTAATTATTTGCCCTGGAGAGACGAAGCCAAGAGAATAAAGAGCCCAAGCTCTCTCTCCTCTCGCCCTCCCATCTCCTGCCAGTGACCCCTAGTGGCTGAACCTAATGAAGCCAGAGGGCAGAGGGGTCCGTGGATGCGGTCCATACAAGTCACCATCCCAGGGTTCAGAGTAAGATGGACAAGGACGGAAGACAGTCTGGAGAGGCAAATGGAGAATATCCAGCAAGCACACTGACTAAAACTGAAAGGTCATAACCTTAGAGAAAATTCATATCTAGATGAACTAGCATCAGTTGTCAACTTACACATATCAGTATATACAATGGGAATGTTTAAATTTAGAGGACGTTCCTCTGTCCAAGATTGCGATTCTCCCTTTCCTCCCCCAAGTCAGAACAGTGCAGAAAGAGAGACTGGAAGGAGCTTTCTCTTCTTCAGACTATAATGGATGTGGGTGTCGGACATGTCTCATTAGCACCCAACTAAGCAGGAGCCACCACACAACTTTCTCATGATCTTTGTGCTAAAAGGATGCCCTTTGGTGGAGCCAAGCAGAATGCATTAGAACTTCCCTATCTCTGATCACCAGCTGGAAGACCCTTCGCTGGAAGGTGGAGCCCCTGGCCCAGTCCTGAATACTACACAGTCTCAGTATCTGGGAGTCTCAACAGCCCTTTCCAGGGTCTGAGTCAGTACAAAAGTGCTGATGACAGGAGTCTTTCTCCTGGCTGCAAAGGCTCATGTGTCTACCTCATTCCAGGGTTCATTTTACCCACATTGTGCATCTCAGTCTGTCAGATTCCTATCTGAGTCAGTCAACCATCCACTCCTCAGATCTCTGCTGACTGCTGCTTTCCATGCCTGGAAGCTCTCACCAGTGCCTTGGTTCTTAACTGCCTCTAGTTCTTAATGGGTCTTTACTGGTCACGGCTATTTCAGCATGCACTGAGCCAGCCTCACTGTACAGTGCCCTGCCTATGAGGTCCTTTCTGCGACTTACTCTCTAAATGCCTCTTTCCTCCCGTGATTGGCACTGATCCCCTGTTTCCCCAGAGTGTCCCCCTGCCTCCTCCTCCTCAGAGATGCTACATCCCAGTCAGGAATTCTATGCCTTTGGATCCCCAGACTTTTCTGGAATCATCTACCTGGTGAGCAGCCCACAGAAATCCTTAATGCACTAAGCTGACTCCTGTGAGCTTCGACTGTGTACTTAGGGATGAGAATGAGAAATGTTCAAATATTTCTTAAAAATAAAATCATGGCTCTCATTTAAATAGAAAACAAAAAGATGTCAAAGGTTTTGTTTAACTCATTAATTAATGAGGAAACCAGTAAGATATCACAAATCATTCAAAGGAAAACTCATAGAGCCATATGTATATAGGCAGGCAAGAGGCACATTGAGATGAATGCAAATAGATTCAAAATTAGTCCAAAATAAGTTGCACTCCACCACACACAATTCATTTGTATTTCTGTGGATAAGAATAATTTGTGTTATTAGTTTTCTACAATTTAGAGTTATAAAATAGCTCCAAATCAATGAAAGGTGGAGATAACCACAAAGGGTACTCCAAAAAAGACATCCAGTAAACCTTTTCTTTGCCAATTTTAAAGTCTCACAATTTTTCCTCATAGGAGGAAGGCCTCTCCCCTTTCCAATAGGAATCCACATCTAATATAACTATTGGAAGCACTGTCTGTGAGGTGGGAACAGACATCTTTGCTTGTGGAGACCAATGTTTGTGTCTTTAATCCAAACCTCAGTAAGTGCTGTACACTGGATGTTTGTGTCTCCTACCCAAAAATCAGGATGTTGAAACCCTAACCCCTAGGGTGATGGTATTAGAGGTGGGGCCTCTGGGAGGTGCATATATCACAAGAGTAGGGTTGTCATAAATGAAACTGGTGCCCTTATAAAACAGACTTTGGAGAGCTCTCTCAACCCTTCAGCCATCTGAGGCCACAGCAAGAAGACAGCCACCTGCAATGAAGAAGAGAGTTCTCTCACCAGAACTCAACCAGGCTGCCACTCTAACCTGGGACTTCCAGCCTCCAGAACTGGGAGAAATGAATTTCTGTTGTTTATAAGCCACCCAGTCTCTTGTACTTTGTTACAGCATCCTAAAGGGACTAAGACAACAAAGCATGGCTACTTCATTCCTTTTAGACATTGTTATTAAGGGTGTGGTCTGGTATTACCTGGAAGCTGGTATAGAAATTCAAATTTTGGCCCTCGTCTAAACCATAATTATTATTTTTAAAGGTCTCAGGCCTAAATAAATGGAAAGATAACCCACATTTATGGATCAGAAGACTTAATATTGTTATGATATCAATACCCCCCCCCATAACTACAGATTCAATGCCATTCCTATCAATATCTCAGCTGGCTTTTTGGAGAAAAAATTGGCAAGCTTATTGTAAAATCCATATGGAATTACAAGGCACCCAGAACAGCCAAAACAATCTTGAAAAAAATGAATGAAGTTGGATGACTCATACATTCCTATTTCAAAACTTATTACAAAGCTACAGTGATCAAGACAGAGTCACACTATTACAGAATAGAACTAGGAGCCCAGAAATAAACCCATATATTTCCGGCCAGTTAATCTTCAACAAGTATGCAAAGACCATCCAACAGGGAAAGAATAGTCTTCTCAATAAATGATTCTGGGATAAATGAATACTCACATACAATAGAATGAAGCTAGATTCCTTATCTCACATCATATACAAGAATTAATTCAAAATGGATCAGAGACCTAAATATACCTGAATCTAAGAGCTAAAACTATAAAAATTTTTAGAAGAAAACCTAGGTGTAAATCTTTGTGACAATGAATTAGGCAGTAGTTTCTTGATATGACACCAAAAGAAAATGAAAAGACAACCCAATGAATGGAGAAAATATTTGTGAATTATATATCTGATAAGGAACTTATATCTAGAATATATGCAGAACTCTTACAACTCAACCATAAAATGACAAACAACTCTAATTTTCAATGGGCAAGGGATCTGAGTAGACATTTCTCCAAAGAACATATGCACAAGGCCAATAAATATATACAAAGGTGCTAAACATTGTTAGTCATTAGGGAAATACAAATCAAAACCACAATGTGATGCCACTGAATATCCATTAAGATGATTAAAACTTTGAAGCAGACAGTAACAGCATTAGAAACTTAACATACTGCTGGTAGGAATATAAGAATGGTGTAACCACTTTGGAAAACATTTTGGGAGTTCCTCAAAATATTAAACATAGAGCTACCATATAAGTTAGCAATTCCACTCCTACATATATTTCCAAGTCAAAAACATAAATCTACACAAAAACCTGTACACAAACGTTCATAGCAACACTATTTGTAATAACCACAAAACGGAAACAACTCAAATGCCCATCAACTGATGAAAGAATACATAAAATGTGGTATATTCATACAATGGAATACTATTTAGCAATAAAAAGGCTAAAAGATTTAAAACATTATGCTAAGTAAAAGAAGGCAGATACAGAAGGCTACATACTGTGCGACTGCACTTCTTTGAAAAGTCTAGAAGAAGCAAACCTATAGAGATAGAAGGTTTAGTGGTGGCCAGATGTGGGGGGAGGTGAGATGGGGAGTGACTGCTAGTGGGTAGGGAATTTCATTTTGGAGTGATGAAAATATTCTTGAGATGTGGTAATGGTTGCACAACTTCATGAATATACACACACACACACCAAAAAACAGTAAATGTTCACTTTCCAAAGATCAAATTTAGAGTATATGAATTATGTCTCAATAGGGTTATTATTATTTTTTTTAGTGGTCTCAAGACAGAGGCACACTTGCCCTGCATTTTCTGCCTCACCCAAGCTCCTATGGAATCTAGAACGTGGTGCCCCACCCCCTCCACCTGCCAGTCCCATTATCTACTTCCTGTAACGGAATCTCCTCACAACCGGTACCCCATAGCAACTGCCACTTCCGGTCCGTCCCAGAGCCGGTGCCCAGCCACTTGCGGCCCAGCTGCGAGCACTCCTGTGGCTGCCATCATGGCTTACCGTTGGAAGGCTCCGAAGAGGCGGCTGAGATCTCCGCCTCCACTGCTGCCCTCCCTCCTGCTGCCTGGCCCGGATTTTTCCTATCCGCGATGGCTTCCGGATGGTGATGATGGCCCCCGCCCTGATGCCCGCAGCAGCCCTGAAGGTGTGCCACTACTACCACGGCGAGTGCGAGGCCGCGGTAAACGGCCACGCCGCCCTAGAGCTTCACAAGTCCTTCCCGTGCCTGGCCAGGGCCTGCTCCCTGCACCACCACCACCAGGTGGCCTTGAAGCACATCACCCAGTTCCTGCTGTGCTCCCACGAGCACAGCAAGAGGGCCAAGAGCCTGATGTTCCTGCTGAACCGGCACAGCAGCCGCATCTCCTTCCTCAACATCAGGATGCCCGAGACCCGAGAGCAGGAGAGCAGCCTCCAAGCCATGCAGAACACCCTGCACCTGGAGAAGAGCGTCAGCCAGAGCCTGCTCGACCTGCACCACCTGGCCACCAAGAGCAGCAACGCCCACCTGTGCCACTTCCTGGAGACGGGCCACTTGGACCAGCATCTCAAGTTCGTCAAAGAGCTAGGGGACCATCTCACCAGCGTGCTCAAGATGAGGTTCCCAGAAGGCCGTCTGGCAGAGTACATCTTTGATAAGTTTACCCTGGGCAACAGCGACAAGGAGGACTGATCCTGGACTGGACTTTCCCCTGAGTCACGGGTGACTCCCCAAAGGTCACCCTGTCTGCCACGCAGACTGCAGTATTGCTCTTGGAGAAAAAATCCCCTAGCAGTTCTTCCACTGCAGTTATTACTTCTTCAAATAAAGTTACTAGCTGATGCAAATATAAAGGTCTTTTATTCATGTGTGCAGATCTCTAATTTTTTAAGTTTTAAACAGGTATCCAGGAGACTCTCCACCCAACCATGCCCCATCCATGTACAGTTCAGGATCTCCACAGAGGGAAGGAGGGAGGTCTTATATGGGCCCTTGGAAAATACAAAATCAGTCTTCCCCTTGTAAACAATGTATATGTGGGGAGGGTGAGGTAAGGTGGGTGGTCTGGGGCTCTAGGGGTTGGTGGGTGGTGTTTGTAGGTGCTTATGTATGGTAAAGATAGAATATGGTCCAGAATTCATCACAGCAGTTGCCTCTGGGGAAGAAGTGGAGGGAATGGGCAGGGATTAAAAGAAAGGGATTGGAACTTGAGGCAGGTGGTATGGGTTCCATCTCTGGTCAGGGAATTCCCACAAGCAGTGTGGACCAAAAAAAAAAAAAAAAAAAAGATCTTCAGCATTATGTGATGTATTTCAGTTCAGTAACATGCACACATCTTAATGTTTGCTGCTTCTTGGTAGCAAGCTGGGGTCGTGAAAGGCAGCATGGCACAGACTGTCATTAACAAGCTCACCCTGAGTGACGATAATGAGTAATAAGCCTCCAACTATCTTCCCTATTTTTGATCAACAAAAATAATAATGGCACTCTGCAGGTCCAAGTCCTCTTATGTATATTCTTATATTTTATTTTTATAAGAACCTCAAGAAATAAGAAGGACAGGGATGTCCCTGGTGGTCCAGTGGCTAAGACTCCATGCTCCCAATTCAGGGGACCTGGGTACAATCCCTGGTCAGGGAACTAGATCCCACAGGCCACAACTAAAGATCCCAAGTGTCAAAATGAAGATGGAAGATCCTGTGTGTCACAACTAAGACCTAGCACAGCCAAATAAATACATTTAAAGAAAAGAAAGAGGAAGGATATGCGTTATCAGTGAGAAAAAGGGAGGCCACACAGATAACAAGTTATTGAATGTGGACATGAACATAGATCTTCTAATGCCATGCTTTTTTTTTTTTTCCTGTTACCTCACAGGTATACCAATGGGTTAAGAATAGTGGGTGGGCAGACTGGGAATCCAGCCAGATAAGGCTGGAAAGGGAGGGAAATCCCCTCGTGAAGACAGCTCTGATCACTGCAGTCTCATCTCTAATTACAGGGGTGCCTTCTAGCCTAGGGTGGGGATGGCTGCCACACAGCCAAAATCCTTCTCAGAGGGAAGACGTCTTCAAAAGCGGCCACCAAATGTGTCAGAGGTAGCAGGGCACCTCACTGGAAGGCAGTCAACATCCATAGACCCAAATCCCTCAGTTCAGGCTCTCTTGCTGCTCCCCACAGGCAGAAGCACTGCTACCTGAGTTGGCTCTGAACACCTGGAAAGACCTTGGGAGTGGAAATGTCCAGAGACTGTATCTCTTCCCGAGTGGTTTCCCTTTGGGCATGAAAGGTGTTTGTTGGGGAGGTGGCGGCAAAACACACGTTATATCTGCAAATTCAGCTCCTCTGGACAGAGAAACTCTGTGTTTTTGCTCTGCATGGGGTACTGTAATTTATCTACCGAACCACTGGCTGTTATGGCCTCTTCACTGGGATTCTAAAGCTGACCCTAGTCTTGGGTGCTGCCCCCCCCCCTCACAGTGTTATCCCATCTTTCCCTTTTCCATGCTTCAGAGGGGCTCCCTGGGATGATGCAGAGAAGTATACTTCGACCTGCATCCTCTTATTTGACCTGGAAAACAAGGATTTCCTCACCAGCCAGAATAAACGAGACTTGTGATTGTTACACTCCACTGCCTATTACAAGCCACTACTTGGCAGGGAATATTTAAAGACAGTGGCAGCTTAATCATTTCTGTGTTCTTCTGCAAGATGAATGTAAATGTTCTAAATCCCCCTTTTCCTAGTTCAGTTTTGGGGTCCACAAACAGCCCTGTGATTATGTGGGGTAGGGATGGAAAGAAGTGAGGAGCATTCAGATGAATGAAATCTGCACCACTGTATGTACATGACCATGTCTTGACTGTGTCCATCTCTCTAAGTCTCCTTATTTACCCAGCCTCTTCCAATGCATATCTCTCAAAAGGTGTGAGCAGACTTCTGGTGGGTGTGTCACCCTCCTGCCTACTTGCAGCCTTCCCAGTTCCTTGATAACCTGATTTTCAGGACATGGAACTCTGCTGTGATTTGGTCTTCCAGCCCTGGAAACTACCACCCTGAGATGTACAGCTGGATGCTTGTCACTCACAGGCCATGCTCTGCTGCTTGGGGAAGTGATGTCTGAAATAGTGGCTGTTGCTATGGGTACCAGAGTCTCAGGCAATGATAGTATCAGGACAGACTGAGGGAAACGGTAATAAAATTGATAACTTCATCGCAGGCTCAAACATGGATTCAAATTAACTGTGTTGAATAATTTACCTCTGGGGAAAAAAATCCTCACTCTATCACAAAAGGAAATTTCTTAATAGATGGTTGTCACTGACAAGTTGTACTTCATTTTCCAGAAAAAGGAAAAGTCTTTTTTCCCTCAGAGATGTGTGACAAGCAGTACAAAGCACCCATTAATGTCTCCTGAATCTTCTCTACTCTTGGAATTTGTTCCACATTTCTGATTTTTAAGTTCTCCCTTAATTTTTTTCATTTGCCAGCAATTCCAGTTTCTTTTCACAAGCTCAAGAGATATATCTAATCAAGTATTCAGTAGAGGAAGGCATTACCACTAATACTGGAAGTGATACTGTGCTGAGATTTAAAAATAAAAATTTTTATTACTATTTTTTTTGAAGACCTGAGTTCAGCCTCAGAGGGTTATAAATGGAGAATTGGCTTCAGGAAAACCGAAGTGAAGGGTGAAATGAGGGTGATTAGCAAAGTGTTAAGACACCTAAAAAGTAAAGAAATGTATGCCTTGATTCATTTAGTCATGAAGGGTGTAAGAGTGGAATAAGTCACAATGAGTGAGCAAAGTAGTACTGGCTAACATAATAATTGTCTACCAGTATGGATTGGGTTTGGTTATGAATAACAGAGATTGGAAAGTCAGTGGCCATATACTGTACAAGGGTCAACTGTATTCTCTTCACATTCAAGCAGGTCTCCTAGGACCCAGTTGATCCACACCTTTTTACTTGCTGTACACACACAGAAGGGAGACAGTCCGAGCTGGAAGAGGTGTGTGACTCTTACCTCCTTTACAGATGGTGGAACTGAGTCCAGACAAGTGACATGACTGTGGTCACTCAGGGCCAGAACCAGGACTGAGGCCTTGAATATTCAGCACTCACAGGGTTGCAAAAATATTAAAAAAAAAGAGAGAGAGAGATTAAAATAAAACCAAATCTTGATAACACTACAGACCTTGCAGAATGGCTAAACTTTTGAAAAAGACAATAAATTTTGCTCCTATGAACATTAAAAGAGAAAAGCAATGGCTTTTAAATTTGGTGGTGGGGGGGGGCAGTTTCTCCCCTGTATTAAAAGAAGTATGGAGGAAAACAGTTCAGACTACTGAGGGTACCCTTTCCATCTCATTTCACTCATTTCAAGACATTTTTTTTTCACTTTTTCACATTTTTAAAACTGGGATAAATCTTACAATTGCTGTCGGTCATAGCTGTCATTGCCTGAACGAGCCCATCAAGACTCAACAGAGAGACTTCCCTGGTGGTCCAGTGGCTAGGACTACATGCTCCCAATACATGGGGTGCAGGTTCAATCCCTGAACAGGGAACTAGATGCCACGTGCTGCAACTAGGACTTGGTGCAGCCAAAATAAATATATATTTTTTAAAGACTCGACAGAGTGGTCTTACTGGCTAGGAACCAACTTCTAGAGGCATTAGAAGAGTACTCTTAAGAAATTATCCATCAACAATACTTTTCATGGTGCAGAGGATGATATTAAGAGATACTAATATTATTAAGATCACAAAAGTGATTTAGAAGAGTTGGAATTTGTTATTCAAATCATTTATCTTTTACAGCTCAGTTGAGATATAACTGACATATAATATTGTGTAAGTTTAAAGAGTACAATGTGATGATGATACACTTATGTATTGTGGAATGATGACCAGAATGAAGTTGGTTAACACATCCTTCACCTCACATAATTACCTTTTTGGGGAGGGGGTGGTGAGAATATTTAAGATTTACTTGAAATCATCAATAAAACAAAAATACAACCTGGTGGGACTTCCCTGGTGGTACAGTGGGTAAGAATCCGCCTGCCAATTCAGTGGACGTGGGTTCAATTCTTCGTTAGGGAAGATTTCATATGCCGTGGGGCAACTAAGCCCATGTGCCACAGCTTCTGAGTCCAAGCACCGAGAGCCTGTGCTCTACAACAAGAGAAGTTGCCACAACTAGAGAAAGCCCACACATAGCAACAAAGATTCAGTGCAACTGAAAATTTTAAAAATATTTTTTTAATTAAAAAAAATAAAAATAATAAAAAGACAATCTACTGAATAGGAGAAAATATTTGCAAATTATGTGACCACTAAGGGGTTAATATCCAAAACAGAAACAGCTCATGCAACTCAATACAAAAAAACCCCTGAAACCTGATTAAAAATAGGTTCAAGACCTGAATAGACATTTTTCCAAAGAAGATATACAGATGGCTAATAGGCACATGAAAACATGCTCAACATCACTAATTATTAGAGAAATGCAAATCAAAACCACAATGAGATATCATGTCACACATGTCAGAATGTCTATTGTCAAAATGGCTATTGTGACAAAGCCTATAAATAACAGGGCTTCCCAGGTGGTGGCAGTGATAAAGAACCTACCTATGAATGCAGGAGACGTAAGAGATGCAAGTTTGATCCCTCAGTCAGAAAGATCCCCTAGAGCAGGGCATGACAACCCACTCCTTCTTGCCTGGAGAATCCCACAGATAGAGGAGCCTGGTAGGCTACGGTCCATACGGTCGCAAAGAGTGGGACACAACTGAAGTGACTTAGACGCACACACTACAAATAAAAACTGTTGGCAAGGATGTGGAGAAAAGGGAACCCTCGTACAGGATTGGCAGGAATGTAAACTGATATCGTCACTATGGAAAGCAGTATGGAGGTTCCTCAAAAAGCTAAAAACAGAATTACCATATGATCCAGGAATTCCACTCCTGGATACATATTCAGAAAACAAAAACACTAATTTGAAAAGATACGTGCACCCCAATGTTCATAGCAGTATTATTTACAATAGCCAAGATATGGAAGCATCCTAGATGCCCATCAACAGATCAATGGATAAAGATGTGAGATATATACATACACACATATATATACACATGGATATTATCCAGCCATAAAAAGAATGAAATTTTGTAAGTGTAACAACATAGATGGACTTGGAGAACATTATGCTTAGAGACAAAAATAAGACAGAGACAAATACTATATGTTATCACTTATATGTGGTATCTTTAAAAATAAAACAAATGTATTTAACAAAACAAACAGACTCACAGATACAGAGAACAAAACCAGTGGTTACCAGTGGGGAGAAGGAAACAAGGAGGGGCAAGATAGGGGTAGGGGATTAAGAAATACAAACTATTATGTATAAAACAGATAAGCAATAAGAATATACTGAACAACCCGGGGAACAACACAGGGAATTGTGGTGCTGGAAAAGACTCTTGGGGGTCCCTTAGGCTGCAAAGGAAATTAAACCAGTCAATCCTTAAGGAAATCAACTCCAAACATTCATTGGAAGGGCTGATGTTGATGCTGAGGCTCCAATACTTTAGCCACCTGATGCGAACAGCCCACTCACTGGAAAAAATCCTGATGCTGGGAAAGACTGAAGGCAAAAGGAGAAGTGGGAGGCAGAGGATGAGATGGTTGGATGGCCTCACCAACTTGATGGACATGAATCTGAGCAAACTCTACGAGATAGTGGAGGACAGAGATCTCAAAGAATTTGTCTTTTCTGTCTGACTTATTTCACTTACCACAATACCTTCATGATCCATCCTTGTTACAAATGGCATGGTTCCCTTCTTTTTCTGTTGCTCACCTACTACATCTTCTTTATCCATGCATCTGTCAATGGGCATTCAGGTTGTTTCTATGCCTTGGCTATCGTGAACAACACTGCAACAAGCATGGAAGTGCAGATGTCTTCGAAGAGTTGACATTTGAATCTGAAGAATATTCAGCGGTACGATCAACAATTTATTTAGTGCAGTTTCCTTTTTATGTGTATGCACAAGAGTAATGTAATGACCAAAAATCTATATCTAAATGAGTGTAAAAGAGATCATTTACTAATTGAAAAATCAAAGAAAAATCCAATGGATAAAAAAAGGTTGTATCTTAATTAAATTGGTAGCATTTCTTTTTTTCCTTTGCAGTACATAAAATAATGCTATGCCTTAAAATTGACATGTTTGATAAAATATATTATTTTGCTGTTCCATTGTACAGGGCTTCTGTTCTTAAGCTGTATTTTCCAATATGGCTATTGGAGTTCCAACTACTTACATCAACATACCAGGCAGAAGAAAGAACAGATAGATACAGATATACAGATAAATAATATATATAGGAGTAGAAGAAGATCAAGACCTTTGCTAGGAAGAAGGAAAAGGTAATAAATCTGAGTGCCATGAAAGGAGGGTTGATCTTTGAGTTAAGGGGTGGTGGCTTCCTGTGGTTTCTGATTTAGGGGAGTACCATCATAGGAACATTTACTTTCCATCAAAATCAGAGGATCCAACAGAAAGCCTCAAGCCAGATTTATTGGCACGTGTGTTTTATTTGAACTAATGATTTTTAAAAAATAAATTTTCAATTTTGGAATAAGCTTAGATTTACATAAATGTTGCAAAGATAGTACAGCTTCTGTATATCCCCCATCCAGGTTCCTCTGTTAACCTCTTACATAACATGGTGCATTTGTTAAAAATAAGACATTAAATCTAGCACATTATGAGACTTCCCTGCTGGTCCAGTGGCTAAGACTCCACACTCTCAATGTGGGGAGCTCAGGTTTGATCCCTGGTCAGGGAACTAGATCCCACATGCCTCAACTAAGAGTTTGCATGCCACAACTAAAGATCCCACATACTGCAGTGAAGATCCTGTGTGCCTGGTACAGCTCAATTAATTGACTGATTAAACAAAGATTTTAAAACGAACTAAACTCCATAGTGTATTTCCACTAAAGTCCACTTTCTGTTTTGGTTCCAGAAATCAAGGATGCCACATTGTATTTATGTCATGGCCCCTTGGCCTCCTCTGTCCCAGTCCTTCCTTGTTTCTGATGGCCTTGAGAGTTTGAAGAGTACCGGTCAAGTGTTTTATAGAACATTTATCAGTTTGGGTTTGTCTGAAGTTTTCTCCTGATTAGACTGGCTTAGGGGTTGGGGTGGGGGGGGGGAAGAAGACCACAGAGATGACATGCTCTTCTCACACATCGTACTGGGGGTACATGCCATCCATGTGACATTACTGGTGATATTGGCTTCGATCACTTGGTTGAGGTGGGCTCTGCCTGCTTTCTCCTCTGCAAAGTTAGTAGACTACTTTTCCCTTTCCATTCTCTATTCTTTAGAAGCTCGTTACCCTGAAGAGGTGGGGAGGAATTCAGTACCACATCCTGGGTGGGGAGTAATTCTTCTGAAAGGAGAATTTGTACCTTCTTTGCCATTTATTCATTTATCTATTTATATCAGTATGGACTCATCGATGTTTACTTACTACTTTGGGTTACAAACCAATAATGCTATTTATTTAGTTGCTCAAACTGTTCCAGATTTGACTATTGGGAACTCTTTCAGTTGGCTCTTGTGACCCTTTTGACATCTCCCATCGCGCATTCGTGTGTGTGTGTGTGCACGTGCGCATGTGTGTGTGTGTCCCTCTAGTACTTAGTTTTGTGTTGTTCTTAGATTATCTGTCTCAAGCACCATGGACCATGCAAGGGTCAGAAACCTGGGATGGATCCTCTGCCACAGAAAAGGATGGTTCCTGTCCCTTAGGTTGATTGGCCCCCGTATCTCTGAGCCTCTGATGGTATTTAAGAGATGAAATTTGGATCACTGGGTCATCTGTTTTCTTACTGCCTAGAAGTCAAAAGCACTCAACTTCTTTTACCTTCTGTTAGTACTTAATATCATGGTGACAAATCGCCTTGATGCTCGTGTATACTTCAACTGCATTACCAGGGAGGACATACAAGATGTCACAGACCAAAAAGCTCACAGATCAGACTAAGATGGCTTGGCTCACACTGTTTGCTGAAGGATTTAGAACAGTGAGAATCAACAAGCGGTTGGGGAGGGAGAGAGAGAGAGGAGAGAGCACTTGAGTGCATGGTAGTGAGATGGAAGGGACTGAATCCAATGTCATGTCATGTTCACACGGCCATTCTCTGCTGCTTCAGTTTCCCCCACTTCATATGATTATAAAGACCAGTGATGAAGATCAGGAGAGCCAATATACACCAGTTCTGTCAGAGATACCAAGGGACCAACAGTCCTGATGGACAGGGCAGGGGACATATGGGACCCAAACTGGTGCCCCCAGTATATGGCTGGTCTAAGGATGAACCACTGTCAGGAATGGTTGGTGTCTACTTGGTTCTTCCATTCATTCCTATTCAGAATGCATATATTCTGCCCTGTTTATCCATGTCCAATATCTATCACAAGAATTATCCATACTTAGTTTTGTCTATCCTCCTTATATGTTTTTCTTTGCTATTGCAGACTACTCTTAAACAAACAGCAGACATGTCCTTGCACAAGCATCTTCCGATCTGTTCTTCAGGGAGATGGGATGAATGTTTTTCAGGGTATTGTTAGGTCGGTTCCTCTCCTGGCTCTGTTGATTAGACCCTCAGCAGCTCAGCCTGGTGATAATCTAAAAACCCGTTCAGGACCATATTCAGCTTACAATAAAGGGAGTTATGACTTCATTTTCTTTAAGGACCTTGATTTCTTAGTCTCTAATGCCTTGAGGAAATCACTCCCTTTAGCAATCTGAAAAGGAGAGAAAAAAGTACACCTATGGTGGATTCATGTCAATGTATGGCAAAACCAATACAGTATTGTAAAGTAAAATAAAGTAAAAATAAAAATTAAAAAAAAAGTCTTCCCCAAAAGGGGGCACTCACTCCCATATTATTGCCTGGGAAATCTCATGGATAGAGCAGCCTAGTGGGCAGCAGTCCATGGGGTCGCAGAGTTGGAGGCAACTGAGTTGCCCCTGCCTAGTTGCCCCACCTTTGTAGTGGTCTGGTATCTGTAGAAGATGAGGTCTAGGAGGCTCTTGGAGGAAGACAGGTAGGGGGAGGGAGTTGACTTCAGAAGCTAAGAATAAATGGAAAGTGAAGATATGGCTCCCTGAGGTGCAGACATGGATGTAGGGAATTTCAAGAAGTCATTGGAAGTTCACTGAATAGCTATCTATGAGAACAAAAAGGAAAAAGAGGAGGCAGCATGGGACTGGTTAAAGTGAACATCGCTCAGTTGTGTCCAACTCTTGCCTCCCCATGGACCATACAACCCATGGAATTCTCCAGGCCAGAATACCAGAGTGGGTAGCTGCTCCCTTCTCCAGGGGATCTTCCCAACCCAGGGATCGAACCCAGGTCTCCCACATTGCGGGCAGACCATATGAGCCACAAGGGAAGCCCAAGAATACTGGAGTGGGTAGCCTATCCCTTCTCCAGAGGATCTTCCCAACCCAGGAATCGAACCAGGGTCTCCTGCACTGCAGGTGGATTCTTTACCGACTGAGCTATGAGAGAAGCCCAAGGACTAGTGTTCCCACACCGGGAGTCGAACCTGGGCTGCCTAGGTGAAAACCAGGAATCCTAGTCCTGAATATGCAATATTAAGCAGTCATTAAAATTGTGCTTTCTCAGGCAAGTTCAATCTTACCCAACAGCAGAGTCAGTCAAGAAGTGGCATAAGACCAATAAATCCAGAGATTATCTAAGAGCAAAACAATCCATTCAAACCCTCAGAAAGGGCAGTAAGCAGAAAGCAGTCTTTCCGGTCCTCTAGTGAAGACACGATGTGAACTTCACAACAAGGCAGCTGAGCTACCTTCTCTCACAATTTGTTCTGGAAGGATCTTCTCTTGACAAACAGAGTGAACTCTGATCAGAGAGAACCTCCACTTTGTTATCTGAAGGCTCCCCAGATGGACCTCCAGAAAAAGGGGAGAAAGAAGATTGGAGGCCTTGTGTTTGGGATCTGTCCCCACTCTGGAGAGTCCTTTGGCAAGCCTCCTTGGTTAAGGACAATCCAAGATGGAGCAGACCTCCAGTGCAGAATTGTTGCTAGCAGAGGAGAGCTCAGTGATGCCAGGATCATCTCCAAGCTAACAGTTAACAACAGACTCAAGAACTCTGGGAGGGGGCTGCTGAGGCACTGAACTAACTGGATTTCCAGGGAGCCTCTGATATTTGCAGGGACATCCACGTGACAAGGAGCAGGGTTTGTGGAAGGAGATGAAGGAAAGGGGTGATTTCCCCTTGACAAATCAAGAAAATCCATTTCACCTATCTGATCTGTTCATGGAAGCAAAAGGAGAGTAGCCTTCAGGGAAAGAAGTTTGGGAGAAAAAGAAAATATCCACCTTGCCTAAGATGTTAGAAAGAGAAGTGGAGACCTGAGGGTGAAAACCCAAGATGGCGAACCCAATCATAGTCATAATCATTATGGTCCAACTCATAATGCTATTAAGACTGGCAGAAATGCATGCTCTGTCTGGAAGGATTTCACATTGAAAAGAGCAACTTTAATACCAAAAATAATTGTTTACCTTTTGCCCTCCATTCATTCTTCAATGATGTGAAAGTGTATGGAAAGCAGAGGGTCAAGAAGTGAAGGAAAGACCATCCACTGTTGGAAAAGCCATGATCTGGGAGATGGTTAGCTTGGAGATGAACCCAGTGAGAGAAAGAAGAGCTGGCTCGCATATGTCAAATTGAAAATGACAGGAGGTAGACTCCCAAATTGGAGCTTCCCCTGTGGCTCAGTAGTAAAGAATTCACCTGCCAATGCAGAAGACCTGGGTTCAATCTCTGGGCTGGGGAGATCTCCTGGAGAAGAAATGGCAACCCACTCCAGTATTCTTGCCTGCAAAATCCCATGGACAGAGGAGCCTGGTGGGTGACAGTCCATGGGGTCACAAAGAGTCAGACACGACTGAGCGACTCAACAACAACAACAAACTTTCAAATCAGGGCCTGTAGGAGCTGAGAATGCAGGCTGGAGAGAGAGCTCATCCGGGGGTAGGGAAGCAGTGTCACTTGAGGAGAGATGATAAAAGCTGAAATGTGAAGGGCAGCCTAAGGCCAAGAACAGAGTCTTCATGTTTAAGTAAAATGCCATTTAGAAAGAACAGCTGACGGGGATCCGGGCTTCAGGAGGAAACTGGCCAATCCCTTGTTGGAGATATCCTAGGATAGGCGTGCCCAGTGACAGACACCTGTCATGAATACCAAACTGGGAAGCTCACAATCGTGTGTTTGAAGAGGCAGTGTGCGCATTCTCTCTAATCAGGCAACAGACATCAAAAAGTTCTGGGCAAGGTCTTTCTGTCCTTTTCCTTTTCATACCAGAGTCTGACTATTGTTTCAATTTGTTGCTTCCACAGAGTACAAGTCCAGGTGTCAGAATGTCAGAGGCATGTGGAGAACATCAAAGCCCCTGGTGGAGCCGTCACAAGTGTATTAGAGCAACATCAAAGAAAAGCAGGGTTTATACCCTTGTGCCTGAGGAGGGAACATCAGACTCTGCTCTGGCACTTTTTGTCCCTCTTCAAAAACCCTTCACTGTTTTTGTCAGACGTTTGGAAGAAGGAAGTTTATCAGCAAGCCCTGGAGTTGAAAAGATATCAGGGTAGGTACCTTATGCAGCCACTCATTCTCAGAGATGAGAGTGTGTCAGGACACAATCCAGGCACAGTGAGGTGAGGCTGTGCAGCGCACGTTTACCTCTGGACTATGCAACTAACACCACACATTCACACCACTGCGTGGCTGTAGACTGATGTGGAGAGAGGTACTCTGGAAATTCCCCAACCTCTACAACTGACAAACTTGTTGCCAATATCTGCTTTTCAGCCCCAGGGTCTAATCTCAAATTGCCTCTTATCTCTGCTCATGTTCATTACCACATGAAACACACACAGACACACACACAGACACACACACAGACACACACACGCTGCCCTGGTTTCCAGAGCACATCTTACCCTTCACATTCCAATTCACAAAAGGCTGGGCACTTTCCCTTTTTGTTCCTTTTTCTCACTCTTCCCCCACTTTTGAAATCTTTCCCTTTTTAAGAAAATACTTATTTATTTGGCTGCAGCGGGTCTTAGTTGTGCCATGTGAACTCTTAGTTGCAGCATGTGGGATCTAGTTCCCTGACCAGGGATCAAACCTGAGCCCCCTGCATTGGAGGCATGGAGCCTTAGCCACTGGACTACCAGAGAAGTCCCTGAAATCCTTCCCGTGTGCTGTCTGTAACTCGTGGATCCGTATCAGCATAATCTCCAATGTTCTCAGCCTCTTTCCTAAACATTCTCTTCACCTTCTTGCTCTAAGCAAATTCTGGAATTCCCTGAAGGCTGCTGATGCCAGGGCAGTCCTCTCGAGTCAGGGGCATGTGTTCCCCCCACACAGTCTACTGGGCCTGAGAGTAAGGCAGGCATCCTCCTCCTTCCATGCCAACTCTTTTCAGGCCATCCTTCCTCCATTCCCTCCTCCCTCACAGCCTCCAGTTTAGAATTTAATGTCATCACATCATGGCCCCCTCCCTCCTCTTGTTATAGTTATCTTAGGATCCCCTCCCCACACTGCTGGGTTACCTTAGTTCCTGATGGAGGGCAATCTAGTCCAGTGTAAGCCCTGTCCTAATTCCTGGCGATTCCAATATCTACACAGATGATCCCTCTATTAATACAACCTGGCCTCTTCCTTTCTCATTCCTTCTCGTCCCCTGACCTTGTCTGCCAATCTCTTCTTCGTTGCTATAGCCACATCACAGACCTTGCCATCTGCAATACCTGTTCTCTTTCCATCATCTCTAATTCATGTATCAGACTTTCTGACCACTGCCTCTTCTTTTTGTAATTCATCCTCCCTAGTGTCCTGATGCCAAAAATCCTTTAACCCCTTTGAGAAATCCACTCCATTGGTCCAACAATGTTTCCCTGGCCAGTCAACTTCGTGATCGCCTCTATTTTCTGAAGTTTAATCCCATGGTAAATGTTAATAATCATTCCTGTGGATGCATCTCCATCTTACCTGACTCCCTGGCTGTGTTGTATTTGCTTGGAAAAGTCCCTAACCTGACTAAATCCTTTCCCTTGGTCCCCCACACCGGCAACCATGCCACTGAAATGTGGCTAGAGAAAAGCCCAAGTGTACTGACTGAATGCACTTAACCTTCATGACTGTGACTCTTAAGTGGGCCCCCAGGACTGCCAGCAATGTGCTACACTCCCCTATTCTACTTTCTCTCCTACTCTCCCTGTCTATCATTCATATCTTCTCCTCTGCATCTGTTAGCCTTTGTTCCCTATCAAGCTATCCCATCAGTGGCTTGAAGCCAGAACTATTTCATCTCCTCAAGATTTTGTGGCTCAGTGATTTGAATTAGGCTTGGTTGGGGAATTTTTCTGCTGGGCTGGCTTGGTGTCACTTGTGTGGCTGTGGTCCTCTGATGATGCAAATGGGGCTGCTTGGTCTCAGGTGGCAGTGGGTGTTTGTTGTTGGATGGGCCACCTGTCTCGGGCAGGCTCGCTTGAGCTTCTTCAAGTGGTGGTGGGAGAGTTCCCAGACACAAGTGTTTTTTAGGTCATTAGATGCATCATATTTGCCAATGTCCTATTAGCCAGAGGAAATCATACGGCCACATCCAGAATCAGTGTGGGAGGGGAATGGCAAAGGCTTGATGTTCTGGGAGTTATTACTGGAACATCTACTACTTCCTTTGGCCTCTGACCACTCATACATCCTCCCAATCCTCCCTCTCATCTGATCACCTTGCTTCCCATTTCACTGAAGAACACAGAGACTATAGGACCTCTACAGGCTTCCATCTACCAGCACACCTCCCACCCGCCGGCATCTGTGCATGTACACTCCACCTCCTCTACTGTTTCTAGAAGAACCTGCCCTGCCTCTAAGGCAAACCCCTCCATTTTGGTCCTGGAGCCCATCCCTTCTTGTCCACTCACGGCCCTCGCTTCTGTTTCTCCGCTAGAGTCACTCAGGCCAAGGCAGCAATCTGGTGGCTTAAAAGGTCTGTGTGGTCTCAGGTGGCCTCACTTTTTGGTATCATCATTTTCCCTCTCTTTATTGGAATAAAATTCCCTCTCTTTGGAATAAAACCATGATATCTTTTCACTTCCTCTAATACCTCCCACTGACTACCCTCTGGTAACTGATCCATTATAGATACATTCCTCTCTTCTCCACATTCACAGTCTCCATGTCCTCTCCTCTCAGCTTCTCTTAAACCCCTGCCTATGGGGCTTCTGTGTCCCTAATGCCACCAAAAGAGATTCTGTCACGGTCTCTAATTTCCTCTACACTGTTAAGTCTAAGGGTTAATTCACAGCTTTCATCTTACCTCAACACTTTCTTGAGCTGACCTTCAGGATGTGGCCCTCTCTTGGTTTTCTTTCTCTCTGTCTGGGTTCTTCTTTCCAGTCTGCTGCCCCTTCCATGCTCCTCAATTCCTCTTCATCAGCTCCCTGACAGCTTAGTGTTGGAATGCTCGAAGGCTCAATTCTTAAGGCTTTTCTCTCCACTGCGTATATGCACTCCTTTGGCAAGCTCATCAATCTCGTGGATCTCACATGCCCTCTATGTGCTGATGATTCGAAATTGGTACCTCCAGACCCATGGATACAAATACCTACTTGAATGCCTATAGACATCTTATACTTAGTATGCCACAGAGAACTCATATTTCCCCCCACGTCTTCTTTACCTATAGTCTCCTCTAGCTCAAATTAATGGCTATTTTCTAGTTTCCCAAGACAAAAACCATTAAGTCATCTTTAACTACCTTCTTTCTCATATAGCCCACATTCAGATTATGAGTACATCTTCTCTTCAATATCCTCAAATTCAGTTCCCTTCTCACAATCTCCATTGCTACTATCCATATCCAACCTCCCACCAAGGTTATCATTGTAGACAAGTAACTCATCTCCCTGCTTCTGCCTTTGTACTCTAGGGTCTATTTTCAACATAGAAGCAAGACTGAGCTTTTTAAAACATAAGTCAAATCATGTCACACCTCTGCTACAATGGCCCTCAAAGCTCTTATAATCTGCATGTCCCATCCCTTCTATCTTGATTCTGCACTTGCTTCCTACTACTCTCCTCCTTGTTCATCTGGCTTCAGCAACATTGCTGTATTTCTAATTCCTAGAGCATCTCAAGCATACTCCTTTGTCAGGATGTTTATATCTGGTTTCTTCTGACTAGCTTGCATGTGTAACACACCAACTGAAAACCTGATGACTCACAATAACCATTAGTATTCCTCACGGTTCTCTGAGAAGACTGACAGTTCTTTTCTAAGCCAGCTTGACTGAGGGTGTATGGTCAAGGAGAGGAGTTGGCAAGCTACAGGGTGTTGGCCAAATCTGACCTGCCACTTCTGCTTGTAAATAAAGTTTTATTGGCACACAACACCACCTACATGTTTACATATTATCTATGACTGCTTTCATACTATAGTAGCAGTGGTTTAATGTTGATGAATCAATGCAGATGGCTTAGCCACGCCTTTCTCATCATAAGGGTAGCTCAGCCTCATTTACATATGGTCGTCATGAGAGTTTAAGATCAGAGAGCTAGGTCACACTTGATATCGTGTCATTTTTCAAAGCAGGTCACATGGATAAGCCTAGACCAGTGTGAAAGTGGCTACCTCAACATATGGCTATAAGGATAGCAATTTATGTGACCATTTTTGCAAACAATCTACCATAAATCTCATTCCTCCTTCATGAATTGTTGAGTCGCCTCCTACAACTCTAAGCCCAAATAGCACTATGTCAGTGAGCCCCCTCTCCCTTTTTCATATCTCTCTGTAACATCTACCACATCCCTTCCTTATTTATTTTGGCCACCATGTGTCTTCTCCTTCTAGAATATAAACTCCATGAGGACAGGGAGTTTGTGTTGTCCACTATTTTATCTCAAATGCCTAGAATACTGCCTAGAACAGCATAGGTAATTAAAACATAGTTTTGAGTGAATGGATGGATGATCTGATGCTGTTTAGCATTGAAGCAGGAGCATTCCTTGCTGGCTATGACAGTGCTAGTAATTTTTGAGTCTACAGCCCATCAGTTTTCCTTCTTGGTATAACACTGCTAACATTATGATGGAATAATACAAATTAAGCACTTTGAAACTACCAATAATTTAAGAACAGAATTCCTATTGCTTTTCTTTTTATACGTTAAGTGAATTTGGTCTTGACTCACTCCCTAGGTAACAGTCACCAATTATATTTAATTTTGTTAAACGGACCAGGGCACTTCAAGGATCTATTCTGGCATAGTAATTTCTTGGAGGAGGGGCTATTTCTAAAACAATGCTCTGATCCCACTGAACTCACTATCCTGAGATTTTGTTCTGCTGCAGAATAAAGTCCTCCGCAATTAGTATCCTTTTTTTTTTTTTTTTTTTTTTGCATTTCAGACATTAAGCATTCTTTATCAGTTTAGCTAGGTCTTGAACAAAGGGCTGAGGGAATTGAGACAGGAGCCAGAATGTGAGGTCTTTTCAGAAACAAGTTGTGGAGAAATCTGGCTGAGACAGTGGAGCCATGTGACATAATATAATGGCAACTGTATGGGAAGTGCCATGTTTTAAATTGTCATAAAACGAGATCAAGCCCTAGGCCCACCAGCTTTCCAAAAGAATTCATGAAATCAGACTAAGTCGGACAACAAGATGAGCTTTTCTTATGACTTTTGGTTCTTGTATCAATATTACTCCTCTTACCAAATGACATTTTCTTTTTTCTATTACATCTATTTTCCTTTTTATTCTAAATTCTGTATAAATTTAAGAAAGTGAAAGCAACCGAGCCAATAGACTTCTTTACTGTTCATAGTTTCACCAAGAGCAGGATTCTGATCTGTTGGATTGGTGATCTGCTATTATGTCTCTCTCACACTATTTTCTCAGTGGGAAGTTATTTATACCTCATCTACAGCTCCTACACATTAAAATGAAAGGTCTTGAAACTTATGGAGAAGTTTAGAGAGAGAGCAAGCTCTCTATATCTCGTAAAACAGACAAGGTCACTGCTTAGTCAACCTTTCTTACAGAAGAGTTCAATGATAACAGCCAAATTAGAGCCCTGGTCAACCACAGCTGATGATGGGCTCTGCTGATGGGTGCCCTTGGCCAGACCTATAAGTGATGTCCTGAGAAATGATTACACTTCTGCTCAATAAGCCAAAGATATATACATTAAAGACTGAGAGGAAAGGAGCAATAAAGGTGGAAATGCAGCCTCTTTTTTTTTTAATTGGAGGCTAATTACTTTACAATATTGTGGTGGTTTTTGCCATACATTGACATGAATCAGCCATGGGTGTACATGTGTTCTCCATCCTGAAGCCTCCTCCCACCTCCCTCCCCATCCCATCCCTCTGGGTTATCCCAGTGCGCCAGCCCTGAGCACCCTGTCTCAGAAAAGCAGCCTCTTGATCAGTCCACATATTTGACCTCTCAGCCTCATCATGATCTCCAGTAAATCTATCATACTTGGTCATGAGTGTGCGATTATTCTAGCACAGTTTTTGACACACAGAATCCTGATTGTTGAGCTCCTTATAATCTTAGATATACTCAGATAAGTAAACCAATGAACAATTCTAAAAAGAAGTACTATGGAGAAACTTAGGACTGCATGCTATTGACTCATCCAATGATTATTTACAAGGACTTCATTTAGGTCCACGACTGTGTTAGATGCTAGGTGTTCTATCCTCAAAATGAACATATTTTAGTTGGCAAAGCCAACATTAATGAAAAGTGATAGATCAGTGCTGTGACAGAATGAAGCACACACAGAGAAATGGGATGTTTTCTTGACTTAGGAGTGGTGGGGGTCCTGGAAGCTTCCTCAGGTATGATGTTAACTGAAAAGAATTTTGAAGACTGGACAGGAGACACTGAGGAGAGTAACACTGCTGGCCGAGATGGGCATGGGCCACAATGGACCTTTCTGTGTTCAGGGTCAAGGTGGGTGAGGACAGGGCAGAGTAAGGGGAGAGAAAAGATGCTGGAAAAGAAGGACAGATCAGAGACAACCTGGCAGTTCAACTACAAAGCTTGTGTAAAACAATGGAGTGTGAAAAACCATGGAAGGTCACTGCCGATTTTTTTCTGAGGGATCAGATTTTCCCTTCAGAACCCTGGCAAATGTGAAAGATGAATAAAGCTTCTGCTCATGGATGAGGCTAGAGGCCTGACCGAGGGGACTGTTGGGGAAAACCTGGGGAGACGTAATGAAGGCTTGGCTCAGACAGAGCAATGAAGAAGACAGGAGGAAGTGATGCCAAGAGATACCAAGGACCAGAAATGAGAGTTTTGGGTGACCAAATGGGTGACAAAGGAGAGCAAAGATTTTTGAAGGGTGATGCTTGGATTCCTAGCTTTGAGCATCTAGGTAGACACTACATCATTACCAGAGAGAAGGAACCCAAGAGGAGAAACTGGGGATTTGGGGGACAAAGTAACAATTCAAGATCAAGTTCAAGATGCCCTGGAACATCTAGGTGGAGCTGGAAATGGAATAAAATATGGCCATTATATATTCAGACTACAAGGAGTTAAAAGTGAATTTTCCACACTCAGTCTCCTTCATTGTACAGGAGGCAGTGATCAAAACCATCCCCAAGAAAAAGAATTGCCAAAAGGTAAAATGGTTGTCTGAGGAGGCCTTGCAAATAGCTGAGAAAAGAAAAGTGAAAGGCAAAGGAGAAAAATGCCCATCTGAGTGCATAGTTCCAAAGAATAACAATAGATAAGAAAGCCTTCCTAAGTGAACAATGCAAAGAAATAGAGGGAAACAACAGAATGGGAAAGACTAGAGATTTCTTCAAGAAAATCAGAGATATCAAGGGAACATATCATGTGAAGATGGGCACAATAAAGGACAAAAAAGGTATGGATGTAACAGAAGCAGAAGATATTAAGAAGAGGTGGCAAGAGTACACAGAAGAACTATACATAAAAGATCTTAATGATCCAGATAACCACTATGGTATGATTACTCACCTAGAGCCAGACATCCTGGAGTGTGAAGTCAAATGGGCCTCAGAAAGCATCACTACAAACAAAGCTAGCGGAGGTGAAGCAATTCTAGCTGAGCTATTTCAAATCCTAAAAGATGATGCTGTGAAAGTGCTGTACTCAATATGGCAACAAATTTTAAAACTCAGCAGTGGCCACAGGACTGGAAAAGGTCAGTTTTAATTCCGATCCCAAAGAAGGACAATGCCAAAGAATGTTCAAACTACTGCAAAATTGCATTCATTTCACATGCAAGCAAGGTCATGCTCAGAATCCTCCAAGCTAGGCTTCAACAGTACATGAACCGAGAACTTCCAGATGTACAAGCTGGATTTAGAAAAGGCAGAGGAAACAGAGATCAAATTGCCAACATCTGCTGGATCACAGAAAAAGCAAGAGAATTCCAGAAAAACATCTATTGCTGCTTCATTGACTACACTAAAGTCTTTGACTGTGTGGATCACAACAAACTGTGGGAAATTCTTCAAGAGACGGGAATACCAGATCACTTTTAACTGCTTCCTGAGAAACCTATATGCAGGTCAAGAAGCAACAGTTAGAACCAAACATGAAACAACAGACTGGTTCAAAATTGGGAAAAGGGTGTATAAAGGCTGTATATTGTTGCCCTATTTATTTAACTTATATGCAGAATACATCATGTAAAATGCCAAGGTGGATGAATCACAAGCTGGAATCAAGGTTGCCAGGAGAAATATCAATGATCTCAGATATGAAGATGACACCACCCTTATGGAAGAAAGCAAAGAGGAACTAAAGAGCCTCTTGATGAAGGTGAAAGAGGAGAGTTAAGAAGCTGGCTGAAAACTCAACATTCAAAAAACTAAGATCATGGCATCCTGTCCCATCACTTCATGGCAAATAGGTGGGGAAACAATGGAAATAGAGACAGACTTTATTTCGGGGGGCTCAAAAATCACTGCAGATGGTGACCGCAGCCATGAAATTAAAAGATGCTTTCTCCTTGGAAGAAAAGTTATGACTAAACTAGACAGTGTATTAAAAAGCAGAGATATTACTTTGCCTACAAAGGTCTGTAGAGTTGAAGCTATGGTTTTTCCAGCAGTCTTGTATGGATGTGAGAGTTTGACCGTAAAGAAGACTGAGCACCAAAGAAATGATGCTTTCTAACTGTGTGCTGGAGAAGCCTCTTAAGTGTCTTTTGGACTGTAAGGAGATCAAACCAGTCAATCCTAAAGGAAATCAACCCTGAATATTAATTTGAAGGACTGATGCTGAAGCTGAAACTCCAATACTTTGGCCACCTGATGTGAAGAACTGACTCTTTGGAAAAGACCCTGATGCTGGGGAAGATAGAAGGCAGGAAGAGAAGGGGACAACAGAGGATGAGATGGTTGGATGGCATCACCAACTTAATGGACATGAGTTTGAGCAAGCTCCAAGAGATGGTGAATGACAGGGAAGCCTCATATGCTGCAGTCCACGGGGTCCCAAAGAGTGGGACACAACTGAGCAACTGAACAAGACCAAGAATCCCCTTCTGTGTTTGCAGAGTCTGGCTCTTTTGCTGAAGAAAAGTCCTTCATCTGAATGATAGGAAGATTAAGAGAGAAAGCCTTATGGATGGTGTGGAAGGTAGGTTGGGATAGGAGGAAAGGCAGGTATTTGGACACACAGAGGGGAAAAGAAAAGGCAGTTCTGAGAGGGAACAAGAACCAGCAAAGGTAGGACACTGTTACCTAGCAAGGTAAGAACAGAAGGTTTAAGGTGTGGAAAGAGGAAAATAAACCTTACCAAGAGGATGGTGCTGGACTACCTAATGTATTTATTCTCTGGATAGATGCTGGGAAGGTTTGATTTTAAACAGCCAGAAATAAGAAGCCATGGAAAGTCTTTGATCAGAGGAGGAATGTTGTAAGATTCATATTTTATTAATAGGGTCTGGCAACAGCATCCAGGAGAAAAGAGTAGGCCCCAGTGGAGGCAGAGATCTGTTTACCAGGTGACTGAGGTCTTATAGCACACCTGGTGCTTTGTCAGGGAGAGAAGAGCTTCTGGGGTCTAGTAGCAGGCACAACTCTCCCCTGTGAGGAATATGGCAGCACTTGGGCGAACTGGGATTGAAAAATGTCATGCTATGCATTCCTTCAGAGGAGAACTGGCCACAGCCCTCTTGAAGAAGCAGGGAGATAACCATGAGTATTCTTCTCCTTCAGAGAAATACAGAAGCAAATAAAAATAAAGCTTGTGGTAATGACTTTTTTTTTTTTTACCCAATTACACATGCATTACTAAGTGTCACAAATCCCATGAGCTGGAAGGTGTGATCTTCTGAGTCGGCTGCTGAGTTGAGATGAGAGGAATTGCTCGGTGTCGATAACACTGTTGGATGTTGCTAATGTAGTTATAGTTTCCCAGCCCAGTCTCTAAAATTAAAGCTCTTGTATTTTTCTATTTTCTTTTACATTTGGGGAAGATAATAATAATAAAAATGTACAAACTTGCTTGGTCTGACTTTACACCCGGTTTGCCTGACATTTTTCTTGTGTCTTATCCTGAATCGATTGATTTTTTTTTCAACTTGTCTTTGAAAATGTCATTTACACAGAGAGACTGAACAAACTTAATTTGTTTAGTCTTTGCAAAATTATGCTTATAAGTGGGCTGTGATAATTCAGTAAATATATCCTGTGAAGGAAGATGGTACAAACAACTGAAAGAATTACATTGTGTCAGGAAAAAATGGATACAAGGAAGTTAGCAAACAAATAGGACTGAGATGTTGGAATAAAGGTGAATGTGAGGTCTTCTTATGATTTGTCTCCCATTTAAACACAATGTTAAAGAACTTCTTTGTGTCGTTAGGGCTTTATTGCTGTTGCTTTGTTTGTTATTTAAGTATATACAGAAGTGGCCCAACATAACTAATGTAAATTTTTCCTCCATGCTTCTGGCATCATAACTGAGTTTCTGCTTCACAGAACTACAAAGTATAAGATTTAATATGTTTCCCATTTCCTGTCTTTTCCCATTGTCTCTTTTCTAACACAGATCCACATTTGGTCCACTTTTAAAACAATCTTAAATTTCAATTCACTCTTATTATGTGTGTTGCAACTGCTGACAACCATAGATTACCCAAATTTTAAAACATTTGGTTGGCCAAAAAGTTCATTTGGGTTTTCTGTAACATCCCATGGAAAAAATAGAACAAACTTCTTGGCAAACCCAATAAATGACCAGAGAAGCAACTGTTTTGGTGGTGGTGGAATTGCTTTTTATTGAATGCAATATTATTTAAATTCTATAGGGCTTTACAGTTTCTAAAAGTTTCACCCACTTGATTTCAAATAATCTAGTAATAACCCCTTTCTTTTTGTCTACCCCTATATTGCCCCTTCCCACTTCCCTCTCCCCACTGGTAACCAACCTCTAGTTTGTTCTGAGTCTGGAAAAACAACTGTTTTAAATGGCATTTTCAGGCATGTAAAACTCATGAATAATCTGAGATGCTATAAGTAGATACAATGTATTCAGCATCTGTAAAGTGCTCTTGTGTATAACAGCTCATGGAAACCTGTCACTTAACATTTCAATCAAGCCACAGCATGGTCAAAGTGGCTGAATTAAGGAAAAATGGCAACTATGTGGCCTTAAACATGGGAACTCTTTTTTCCCCTTAGATCACCCTAAGGTAGCAACATTCCATGGAATGGACCTTGGAAGCATGGGGAAAAGGAACTTTAGGATAAATTTTTGCTCAGGTCTTTTCTTTTAGGGAAAAACAACCAATTAACATTAAGTAATGTTTTCCAAGTCTGTACTACCCATGGAGGTAAGGCAGTATAGAGCTGGAGCCAGACTTCATGGGTTCAGATACACTTGCTAGCTGGGTGACCTTGGACAAGTTAATAAACCTCTTCATGCCTCAGTATCCTTATCTGTAAAATAGGAATAACAATAGCCTTACCTCACATGGCTGTTGTATGTGTAAAATGCTTCGTAAGCAGAGAACAGAGTAAAAACTCAACAAAGGGTAAAGAAATTGTAGAGAAGAGTTTGACACCTAGTATTTTACCTTTTGCATAAATATATCAGATGGAATATCATAAGCTTGAGTAGCTCCATGGCTCCAGTTATAGTTAACAGACACTTTCAGTTTCTACATAACAATCAGAGATTCATTATCAACAACTGAACTTAAAACCTTCTATGATCTTACTGAAAATGAGTTCATTTATGGAAGTTCTTGACATACAAATGAAAACCAGCTTATTGGCTCTTACTAGAAAATTAATGGACTACAGTGCAACTCTCTAAAACCAGTGACAGCAGCCACGTTCTTGAGGCAAGTGAGCCTCCTTGGTGACATCACACTATCCAGACTCCATGGTGGAAACAGATTCTGAGTACTTCCAGCCCTGGAGGCTCAGCTTTGCAGAGGCCACTGACAAATGGGTCAGTCTGGCACATAGAAGAGCAGGAAAAACCATGTTATATGACAAACCATTATAAAGACTGGACTTTTAGCCTCCGAGAAGCTATTCAGAAACATGAAAGAGCTGTCCCAACTGACAGAACAGGACTTGTTCAGGAAGGCAACAGAATAGTGAGGGAACGCTATGTGTTATTTTGCACAAAATAAGGCATCTGGCAATGAAACAGGTTGCTTCTCAAAACAGCAAGGACCTGTTACTAAGAGGGTGATTAAGATAAGATTTCCTCTTTGTAAACGGAACCCTCTTACACTGTTGGCGGGAATGTAAATTAGTGAAGCCACGAAGGAGAACAGGATGGAGGCTCCTCACAAAACTAAAAACAGAGTTACCATACGATCCAGCAATTCTACTCCTTGGCACATATCCAGACAAAACTATAACACAAAAAGGTATGTGCATCTCTATGTTCATAGCAGCCCTATTTACAATAGCCAAGACATGGAAACAACCTACATGACCAACGACAGAGGAATGGATAAAGAAGACATGTCACATATACACAGTGGAATATTACTCAGCCATAAAAAGAATGAAAATGCCATTGGCAGCAACATGGATGATCTCCAGATTATCATACTAAGCAAAGAAAGTCAGAAAGAGAAATATCACATGGTATTTACTTCTATGTGGATTCTAAAATATGACACACATCAACACACCTATGAAACAAGAACAGACTCACAGATTTAGAAAATTGACTTGTGGTTGCCAAGGAGGAGGCATGGGGGCGGGGAGGATTGGGAGTTTGGGATTGGCAGAACCAAACTAGCATATACAGGATGCATAAACAACAAGGTCCTACACAGGGAACCACATTCAATACCCTGTGACAAGTCATAATGAAAAAAATATATATATAGGTCTGAGTCACTCTGCTACACAAAAGAAATTAACATTACACTGCAAATCAACTATACTTCAATAATTTTTTTAAAAAGATAAGATTTCTTTTTTGTACAGGAAACTTGAACGATAGTATCTGGATCCTAGTGCCCCAGATCTCTTTTCACTCTATTTGAATTCTAATTGCATTTTAATACTGCAAATATATTTTCAGATGCTGTCTCTTCCCCCAAAGCCTCCTTGGGGTATGTGCTATTGCTGAGAGATGTAGATACAGTTAGCCTTCTCTGTGCCAATGTTACCAAGTTATTTTTGCCAAGAGGCTAATTAGAACCTCTTGGAGAATTTCATAAGATTTTAAACTTCCAATGCTTAAGTTAACATTTTCCATCATTTTACTTTGGCCTGGTGTTAAGGAAGGAATTGGAAGGAAGGAAGGGGAAGGAACTGGAAGGAAGGAAGGGGAAGGAAGGAAGGGGAAGGAAGGAAAAAGAGGATGGAACAAGAGGTGCCATTTTAATGGAAATAACAGTTCCATAAAGACTAAAAAAAAAATCCCTTGAGTAGGAGGCTTTTGCAGTCTGTTTACATTATTTTATGCCATTTGATCCCTCAAGGGGTTGGGGGGTGGGGTGGGCAGTAACATCATTATTTCCATGTTACAGATGAGGTTCTGATGACTACGTAGCTGAGTTCAGATCTCAGTCCAGACCTTTTGACTCCAAATCCAGCGCTCCTTCCCTTGGGCTTCACTCACTGCTTCCAACTGTTTGGTCCACATCCATCTGAGGACCAAAAGCAGGGATGAAAAGCCTTGTCAGTGAAATTCAGTAATGTGAGAAAAAAGCCACCAGGCAAATGCTCTGCCAAAACTCAAGCTCACAGCAAAATATGACGCTGGACATTTAATCAGAGAAAGTTGTGGCAAGATTTTCAGACCAAAGCATATAGGGATTAATGAAGGAAATAAAATGAGTAGACCAAAAGTGTTAAAGTTTAAAAACAATATATTAGAGTTGCAAAAAGGTATGTTTGCAGAACCTACTGCACAGCCCAGGGAACTCCACGTGATGTGGCAGTCTGGATGGGAGAGGAGTGTGGGGGAGAATGGATACATGTTTAAGTATGGCTGAGGCCCTTTGCTGTCCACCTGAAACTGTAACACGGTTAATCGGCTATATCCCAGTATAAAACAAGGAGACAGCAAAAGAGACACAGATGTATAGAACAGTCTTTTGGACTCTGTGGGAGAGGGAGGGGGTGGGATGATTTGGGAGAATGGCATTGAAACATGTATAATATCATATAAGAAACGAATCACCAGTCTAGGTTTGATGCAGGATACAGGATGATTGGGGATGGTGCACTGGGATGACCCAGAGGGATGGTACGGGGAGGGAGGTGGGAGGGGGGTTCAGGATTGGGAACACGTGTACACCCGTGGCGGATTCATGTTGATGTATGGCAAAACCAATACAATATTGTAAAGTAAAAAATAATAATAATAATAAAGGCTTATTTTTTTTAAAGTATGATTGGGATCTGGAAAACTTAGGGGTGGAGAATTAAGAAAGAATGTGGCTAAAGTAAATGGACACAGTGAAGGAAGAGTGAACAATACAAAAAGGAGCTGGAGCTGGAGCCTTGCGTGCCTGGCGTGCACTGGGAGGAGGATCAAGACAGGCAGGAGAGGTAAATAAAAGAACCCTCCTAAGCGGTAAATTGCTATTAAACAAAACTAAATGACAGACACAAAAAGACAGCCAGGAGAACCAGAACCTGAATTAAGAACAACAGATTTGGGTTTGGGGCATTGTTTTCCATGGGAACAAAATTCTATTTTCCTATATTTGGGCTGATTTTCTTCCCACTTGGCCTCCCTCTGCACTCTCCAAAAGGGGAATGCAGAGGGTGTGAAGGGGATGAAAAGTCAAGCTGCATATTTTTAATGTATTTCCAAATGGCACTGAGAGAGCTGTGGCCTACTTGGTATGTAACCTATATTTTAAACCTGCTAAACCGTGATGGTCATGATGAGTGCACTAGCTGGCATCGGTGGGGGGAGGGCCATGAGTTAGATGTTATAAAAAAAAAAAAAAAGAAATATTGGCAGTTTGCTGCTCACATATTTGATCTTGTAGAGCATTATGAGTCCATATTTAAAACGAGATCATGTGTTTTGAAACTGATATATTGAAAAAGAACTTTTAGATGCTTGGATAAAAAAAAAATACCCTATAACTAAAGTACAGTATTATCATATATATTGGAATGAGCAGAACCGTGCTGCTGAATCTGCCTCAGCATATCAACCACACACACAGAGACTGCCACAGATACATATTGAAGCTCCGAATCAGGCAACTTGATCTGCCCTTGGCCACCCCATCAAATACATGCTCCAGAAGCAGCTTCTCCCTAGGGAGCAATGTCCTCAAAATACGTCCAGAACAAAGTGACTTCTTTCTGAGACCAATGTCAGGAATTTTTGCCACAGACAGCATGGGAGTGGAGACACAAAATGGATAGAGGAGGGAGAAGGGAGTGGACAAAATAGGAGAGAAGCTGTTCTGGGGCTGAAAACTGTTACTAACCAAGGCACTTCCATTTGGCTCTCTAAAGCCTCCATTTTCTTAGCTGTTAAATGGGGATAAGGAGAGTACTTATCTTAGGGTTGTGGCAAGAACTGAAGGGTATCATACATGCAAAGCCTTTACTGCACTGTCTAGTATTACATACAGTAAATGCTCCAACATGACTATGATTATTTTAATTTATTTATTTTAATTGGAGGTTAATTACTTTACAATATTGTATTGGTTTTGCCATACATCAACATGAATCTGCCACAGGTATACACGTGTTCACCATCCTGAACCCTCCTCCCTCCCCGTACCATCCCTCTGGGTCATCTCAGTGCACCAGCCCCAAGCATCCAGTATCATGAAACACCAATACACTATACTAATGCATATATATGGAATTTAGAAAGATGGTAATGATAACCCTGCATGACTACGATTTTTACCATTCCTTGGCATTGACGTATGCTTCCATTCATTACTTTTCAACAAATGTTTATTGAATGACAAAATGGGTCTCCTGCCACCCTGCCCTGGAGACCTTCTAGTGTAGTATAGAAGACACAATATGACAATTAACTCTTCAATTAATTATTTAATTACATCTATGATAAATGCTATGAAAGAGAAGTCTGCACTGCCAGGAGAGAGTATAATGGGGTCCCTGAGCTAATCTATGGCATCCTTCAGGAAGTCAGTCTTGAGCAAGATTATGAAGGATCAGCAAAAATTACCTACAAAGGGTAATTACCTACAAAAAGCAGTTTGAGGTGAAAGAAAGAGAAAGATGGAAGAGCACCCCAAAATAGAACGGCGTTCATGAAGGCTTGGAGGCAGGATTTACAGAAAGCTGGTAATTTATAGAGCTTTTGTTCCTTTCTCTACTGGCAGCCTATTTTAATGGAAGCTAACCAACCTAACTGGTAACCTCAGAAAGAACAGAGACTTGCTCCCAGTCATTTGCTTCTTACTGGAAGCAATAGCCAGAACAAATCAGAATGAAATCTTTGTTTGGTCCCTTCCTGAATCCAGAACTCTCTTTTGTCAGAGGAAAAAAAAATGATGCAAACCCACTCAAGAACCCAAAACCTGAATCGATTCTGTAGGTTGAGATATACCTAGGGGTTTGTAACACAATTTTATACATGGTTCTGTATCACGTCTAAGAGTTTGGAGATGACAATCATAGACGGAAGTGGTGCACTGACTTCTGAAATGCCTTTCATGCAGAAGAGAATCACAATAACAAACGGGGTAAGTGCCAAGCCTGCCTTGTGCTGTTAGAGTTAATGCTGCTACGATGTTTATATTATAGACTTCATCTTTAAGGCTGTAAGATTTGGTCATAAAATCTCTTTCCAGCTGAAATGTGGCATATAAATAAGATCTCTGCTTAAGAGCTAAATTACTCTGCTGCTCTTTTAAGCTGTCCTTTCCTAGGTATGACTTCTGGGTGACTTTTAACACTGTTTGACACCACCACCAACCTTTAACTCTTCAAGCTTAGGAAAGAGGCTCCAAAAGCCCGTTAGTGTGGCTGCCCAGAACTTAAAAGTGGGCAGAAAATTGGACATTTCTGTAATGTAGTCAGAAAATCAGACATTTGTATGATGAAAAGAAAATTACACTGTGACCAGAGAATAATTTCAACACAAAATTAATTTTTAAAAATGTATACACAGATGTGTAGAGCAGACTTTTGGACTCTGAGGGAGAGTGAGAGGGTGGGATGATTTGGGAGAATGGCATTGAAACATGTATACTATCATGTAAGAAACGAATCACAGTCTATGTTCGATGCAGGATACAGGATGCTTAGAGCTGGTGCACGGGGATGACCCAGAGAGATGATATGGTGTGGGAGGTGGGAGGGGGGTTCATGTTTGGGAAGTCATGTACACCCGTGGTGGATTCATGTCAATGTATGGCAAAACCAATACAGTATTGTAAAGTAAAATAAAGTAAAAATAAAAATTTTTTAAAAATGTATGTCCACTCTAGTCTGTAGGATGTTAAAGCTCTGATCATAACATGACATGCAGTCACCCCAAGAAAGAAAAAACACAACCTAGCAATTGTCTTAAGGAAAAGAATCAGTATCAGTCATATGTCTCTTTTAAGTCTAGTGTTCATCCAATTGATTCAAGATGAAAACCACGCGAGGACCCTGTGAAAAAGCTATGAGCCAGAAGGAAGCCTTCATCACAATGTGACCATGCTGGTACCTTGAGCTTAGACTTCTCAGCCTCCAGAACCATGACAAGAACATTCCTGTTGTTTATAAGCTACTCAGCCTGTCCTATTTCCTTATAGCAGCCCAAACGGACTAAGACACTCATTATAATGCCCTTAAAATGTGTACACCCGTGGCAGATTCATGTTGATGTATGGCAAAACCAATACAATAAAGTAATTAGCCTCCAATTAAAACAAATAAATCTATAAAAAATAATAACAAAACAACAAATAAAACTCAACCAAGTTGCTGTATCAATTGTTCAGTCCTTTTTATTGCTGAGTAGTGTTCCATGGCATTGAAATGCCATAATTTGTTCAACTATCGACATGATGAAGGACATTTGGGTTGTTTCTCACTTGGGGCTACTACAAATAAAGTGTCTATGAATATTCATGTATAGGATTTTGCATAAATGTAAGTTTTCACTTTTCTAATATAAATGTCCAGGTATGTCATGATTGCTCAGTTGTATGCTAAGTGTATATTTAATTTTAAAATGAAACCACCATACTGTTTTCCAGGTGATTGTACCATTTTACATTTCTACCAGCAATGTATGAAAGATTCAGTATCTCTGTATCCTTGCCAGAATATGGTATTTTCAGTAATTTTTATTTTAGCTATTCTAATGTAGTGGATGGAAATGCTACCATTAGTGATAATAGACACCATGCATTATGCGCTGGGAAGTGGACTAAGCCCTTTATAAACATTAGCTAATTTCATCTTTGCCTCAGCCTGATGAGGTCCACATGAGGAGCTGCATTTTTACAAATGGAAGATCAGTCACTTTGCCAAAGCTCCCATAGCAGGTAGGCAGTCAATCAGGCTTCCAACTCAGGTATGTTTGACTCCAAAGTGCAGTGTATAATGAGGAATTAAAGGGGGAAATGGTTAAGGAATATTAATAGAGATAGACAGAACTTCCTTAGGATAGGGGGAGGGATAGAGAATGTGGGAGGGGACCCTAAGGCAATGACTAGGCTTAACCCATCCAGGGAAAAGATGCAAAGCAGCAGCAGCTCCTTCCTGGGAAGCACCAGCTAAAAAGGTTTATATTAGCAGATCATCTTGGGTAGAAAGCACCAGCGAGGGCCCAATTTCAATCCAGCATTTTAGCATGTGATGAAAATGAACACATTTGTCCTTTCTACATACACAGATTTTCCTTCCCAGTAGCTACAAGAAAAGAATCTTCTAGGGACTTCCTCGGTGGTCCAGTGATTAAGAATCTGCTTTGCATTGCAGGTGACATGGGCTTGATTCCTGGTTGGGAACTAACAGCCAACATGCCACGGAGCAACTAAGCCCACACCACAACTAGAGACCCCATGCACCATAAAGACCCTATGCAGCTAAATACATACTTTTTTGTTTTTTAAAAAAGAAAAGGGTCTTTTGCCCAGCATGAACAAGGAGAATGGAATGCTTTCTCCACCATCTTGAATTCAGCTGACTACAGTGAAGGAATCCCCTGTGAAGGGTAAGTGAGTTCTCTAGAAGCTGTCTGAATATTGTGGTGAACAGGTTGTAAGAGGAAGTAGCCATGAGTGGAACGAAGCAGTCATGGATGACCCAGGTACAGCACTGTTCATCTACCACGTAATCGAAAAGTCAGCCAATGGACTATAGCACTTGTCTTAATTCTCCTGCGGTGGGGACAAACCTCTTCCAGCACCAACTGAGGGATGGAACATTAACCAACCTATGCTGGTTCTAGAAAATTAGGAGCCTGTCTTGAAATTTAAGGTGATCTTGATCAAACAGTGGTCCTCAAAGTGTGGTGGTCTCAGGGCTAGCAGTTTAGTATCACATGGGAGGCTATTAGAAAGGCAAATTCCCAGGTCTACGGATTCAAAACTCTGAGAAGGGGGCCCAGCAGTCTGTGTTTTTAAAACTCTTCCAAGTGATTCTGACACAGGCTAAAGTTTAGGAACCCCTGTAGTAGGAGGAGGTTTATCACGCATTGCAGTTGGGACTGGTTTCAAATGCATATAGAAGGTAAAACTCCAAATAATAGCACCAAAACAAACCACACTTGTAATTTTACATAGAAGTCTGAAGGTGGTCCATCCAGGGCTGGCGTATGGGAGCCATAAAGCCATGGGAAACCTAAGCTCTGTCTTTCTGTTCTGCCATCTTCAGCACTGGTTTGCATCCGCGATGTTGCCTGTGAGTCCAAGATGACCACTCGAGCTTTAGCTCTCATACCTCACATTTAAGGAGGCCAGAGGGAAGGCAGGAAAAAGATGAGGAGGGGTCCCTTCCCAATAAGTCAGTGACCTTTAAGCAAAAAGCTCACATACAAAATATTTCCAGTTCACTGTCCAGAACTTAGTCACACAGCCACAACTATCCACAAAGGAGGCTGGGAAATGTGACCTTTAGTGGGATTTGGGACAGTCTTTGAACACCTTGCATACAAAGAGGGTTCTGTTTCTAGGTCAAAGGGGAGAACTGGTATCAGGTGACATCTAGAAGTTTCTGCCACAAATTCTTCAGATGCAGCCGGGAGACTTCTAGAAATTGGGAAGACATCTTAGAATCAGCCCAATCTTTTACATTTCTAAGCTAATCAAGTAAGCAAGTATTTTGGCTTTTGGGTCTAAGTTTCTGGTCATACATGGTAAATATTAGGATCTTCAAACATGTGGAATGAGAGAGAAGTTTTCTGTGGTGCTTTATCATGCCACTTGCCTACCATAAGATGCAAGCCATGGTTCTGATCAAGTTTCAGGACAACTGTGTTTTGTTTGATCACCATAGAAGCAAGCAGTTGACGTCCCCCAAAGAAAAACTGGTTCAGATGAGCTTTTCTGACCTATTTTTACAAAAGAAAATCTCAGCCCTCACTCAGAAAAATAGATAATAACTTGGCTTCATCAGTTCTCAGTCCCAAGGTCTGCACGAATGTGGCCCTTATGTTCTGCTTTCCCCACAATGGAGGTGGAAAGGGAAGGAGGCCCAGCCCAGAGAGGTGAGGTGTACCATGGGATCCATGGTCCTTAGCATCTTTTCAGCCTTGAGTTCTCAAACTTCAGGTAAATGAGACTGATGTGCAGAAAGTGGTTAAAAATGCAAATTCTGAAGCCCTAAGCTAAAAGATTCTAACACTACAGAAAAAGAACAGGACCCAGGAATTGGTGTGCCTTTTTCATGTGCCCCAGGGGATTCTGATGGACCTTTGAGAAATTCTCACAAGTACCCCAATGCACACAACATCATAGCAGGCAACATATGGAATGAATTCATTCAAAAGCTGACGCCTGCATCTTCCCCAACACACAAAGTTAAAACAGCTGGTTGATTTGATGAAAAAGATCAAATCAGCTGTTAAACAGCACTGTTTGGTAACTTTAGTTAAAACAGAAGCCGGGACATTCTCCAGGCCCTGAGTCCACCATTAAGGAGGCCAACTCCGCAGCAATGACAACCAGGATGATGAAGACTGTCTGATCAAAGACAAGGGCACCCTGAATGCCAGCATGAATCCTTGGTTAACCTGGGCCCTGCTGTTTTCAGTATTAGATTACATGTGAGTTTCCTTCCAGCTCTAACAAGCTATGCTTTTACTTTGAGGTCTTCAGACAAGGGCATGCTGCTGTGTACTGGGAGCTGAGATGCTAGGGAGAAAGAGCAGACAGGTGAAGTCTGGGTATCCGAAAGGAAGGATGCAGGAGAGGAAGGCAAAGAAGGCCAAGAAAGGGTACCTAGGACACAAAGCTGCTAACTCTTCCCAAGGGGAACGTGCACCATGCAAGCACATGCATGCATGAAGCCTCATTATTTTTCGCCTATCTAGATCAGCTGCTGGTAAGCCCTGCCTTCCCGACATGAGTTAGAAAAGTACACGCTCCAGTCTAGCCAAGATTAGAAGTTCTGCTTTGTATTATACCAACTTCCAACGACGATTTCACTGCAGCAAAAAGGACAGATGCAGGGGAGGACACCCCACCCTAAAGCCTACAACAGTGTTTAGTATGGGAGATGTGCTCCATCTACTGGACGCATGACAACCACAGAGAGAGACACAAACACGTACAACAGAACGAAGGCATCAGTTTTCAATTGGACTGTGGTCGTCTGGATTTTAAAAAAAGGGCAACTTTTCTTTTATTTAAAAAAAAACAAAAACAGGAAAGAAGGAACAAGGAAAGAAAGCAGTGACATGTACAGAGACAGAAGCTATGAAGGAAAAAGAGAAACAGACGAGACAGAGACACAATGGGAGAAGAGACATAAAAAATAGGGATGAAAATGCCCAAATGGCAATACTGGAAGAAACAAGCTGGCGGGTCGTGATTTTAACACACGCACTTCAAACAAAGCCCCCACGAGCTCTGGAAATAATACAGTACTCATCATGTTTTAGAGCCTTCACTGAAATTAGTTTAAGGGAATATTTTGTAGGGATTCTCTCCACATTGACAACAATCAAACTGGGTGAGGCTTTGTCTTAATACAGAATCATTGTACATTTTGTCCCTGTCTGAGGACACACAGACAACAGTGCCGAAGCCAGAAGTTCACAGCAATTTGGGAAAGACTGGAGGGACTGAGGCCTTGCAAGCCCTTCTATGTGTCTTGTGCATACAGCTGGTCTCTAATGACAATAGCTGTTGCCTCCCAGCCTGTCACTGTTTCTGGTTGTGATTCTTAGGCTTCTGAAGAATCTGAAACCTCTATTGCCTCAAACAGCTATGGACTTTCTGAGGGCGTGGACAGTGACAGTCTGCTGAACATGAAACGGCTTTTCCACTTCTCATAGATCTGCCTTATACAGGGGTCCTACAGCCTCTCGAGATGAAGAGACAAGAAAAATAATACTTACTGAACTTCTACAAGGCACCAGGCTCAGTGCTTCGGAGGTTATTCATTTAATTGTCTCCCCTGCTCTGTGGCAGTCTTTCTCAGTAAACCTATTTTGCAGATGTCCCAACAAAGGCTCAGAGAAGTTAAATAACCATCCAAATGCTAGGAACTCATGGTTCTGGAAAGCTGACCAAATGAATTGTGCATAGGCTCTCTGTTACAACCTGAAAAGGTGCCATACTGGGAGCGTTCCACATCTTAATAAAAGCCAGGGTCACGGAATTCCCTGGTGGTCCAGCGGTTAGGACGCAGTGCTTTCACTGCCATGGCTCAGGTTCAGTCCTTGGTTGGGGAACTAGGATCCTGTAAGCTGCACAGGGTAGACAAAAATGAATTAATGAAAATTATACATGTGTGCGTGTGTGTGTGTATCTGGGTTATACTCAATTGCTCAGTCACATCCAACTCTTGTGACCCCATGGACTGTAGGCCACTAGGCTCCTCTGTTCATGGGATTCTCCAGGGAAGAATACTGGAGTGGGTCGCCATTTCCTCCTCCAGGGGATCTTCCCGACCCAGGGATGGAACCCGTGTCTCCTCCATTGGCAGGCAGATTCTGTACCACTGAGCCACCAGGGAAGTCCATATATACGTATATATATGCCAGTGCTTCCCAACACAAAAGTTGCATCAGAATCTCCTAGGGATGTCTGTTAAAAATTCAAATGACAAATACTGAGCAGACTGAATCAGAACCTCCCCTGGAGCCCTAGAATCTGCATTTTAACAAGTGTCAGGAGATGACTGATTCTTATTAAATTTGGGGGCCACCTAACAGAAGGAAAACACGCATGGTTTTAGAGATAGCAGTATAACAGAGGTTTTCTCTGTTTCTCACAGTTAAGACTGCTGTGGTGTGGGGAAAGAATGGTATTGTCGAAAGGTTTTCTGAGCCAGCTGACTCATGTGTAAAACAGGAATCATGGTTTCTGTCTCCTGTGGTTGTAGTGAGGAGTGATGCATGTGAAAACACTTTGCAAATTCTAGCTGGCTCTGTGGTAGATGGTAAAAATGGCCTCCATCCTCTCCTGACCCCCACATCCACATCATTGCAATACAGATGTTGCAGGTCTTCTCATCAATATGTGAGGTGCTTTCCTATATTCTTTGAATCTGGGACATGTGATTTGCTTTGGCCAGTATGGACCCAAGCAGGGGCTTAAAAAGCCCTCATATACCGGGGCTGCCCTACTGCTGTACTTGGGATCATGAGGTCACCACGTAACTGAGTCTCAGCTAGCCTTCTGGAAGATAAGAGAGTACATAAAGAACCTCTGGTCAGCTGGTTACAAGCCAACAGCCAGCCATGTAAGTGAGGCTCTTCTGGGGCATCCAGTCATGTCCTGATGTTCTAGCTAACTGTAGACTCAAGAAGGAAACCAGCAGAAATCAATAGAACCAGCCTAGATGAGAAGAACTGCCCAGGCAGCCCAGCAAATTATGAGCTAAATAAATGACTGTCAAAGCCACCAAATTTGGGGAGTTTGTTATGCAGCAAAAGCTAACTGATACAGGCTCTGTGCAAAGGCTACCTGTTAGGCTGTCTAGTGTTTTGAGCATGGCTCCTATGGCTTTCAAAGATGCTGCCCAGAGGGGCAGACCACAAATGAGTAGACATTATTGTGTGACTTTTCAGTCAGGCTCTCATCACATGGGGATACTGCCCACCAGAAAGTACTTTATAGTCTCTCCTAACCAAAGCACGCTGGAAGTGGCTGGAGGCTGAGATGAAAGAACCCCTCCCTATTTCCCTTTCATTGTTTCCAGAAAGGCTGTTCAGCAGTCAAGTGTAGAAGGACATAAAACCTAAATCTTCTTCAAGCCTATTGTCAATAACAATCTCCTGGCTCCGCAAACGTGTGCATAATCCCCTGCATAACTTCCCATGCACACTCTTTTAATGTTCTCCTGCTGGCACCAAGATAAATGGCTTCATCAAAGGCAGCCATGCAGGCTTGCGACCTGTTGAGGCAGAAAAGCTTCCTGGGGGATCAGAAGCATCCTAACACCCAAATCAAGCATCCTCATGGCCAAATGAAGCGTTACCATGCAGAATACATTAAATAAACCTGTAGTGATGAGCAGGGCAGGATGGTGCTACCCAGCCTCACCCCGGGAGTCTTTACACAATGATTAAACTCCTTTGATATGCATTTTCAAAGTGTATGGTGCCTCTTGCTAAACATGTCTGGCAAGAGAAAACTCATCATCTGGAAACATTATCTGAGGGGCCTCATTCCGTGGAACGACATGCAAGGGTTTCCTGTCAAATCCACAGTCTGCAACCTCAAGAGTGAGTATAAAACCAAGAATTTTTAAGCTCTCCTTTCCTTCCCTCAAGAGATTGAGAGATCGTGCAATGAATGAATATAGCCGTTTTATCATTCATTTGACATACAGCAAATTGCAACTTGCTGTGGGAGTGACTATTTACAGGGCTGATGCACCATATTCAAATCACATATTCATTCTGCACCTCCCCCCACCCCACACACGCAATTCATTAGATGGTTATGGTGCTACTGTTGGATGAGGAGAACCCATTCTCTTACATCTATCTCCACTATCTGCGCTGTGTTGTGCTGTGCTGCGCTGAGTCACTCAGTCGTGTCTGACTCTCTGTAACCCCATGGACTGTAGCCCACCAGGCTCCTCTGTCTGTGGGGATTCTCCAGGCAAGAATACTGGAGTGGGTTGCCAAGCCCTCCTCCAGGGGATCTTCCCGACCCAGGGATCGAACCCAGGCATTGCAAGCGGATTCTTTACCATCTGAGCCACCAGGGAAGCCCAAGAATACTGGAATGGGTAGCCTATCCCTTCTCCAGGGGAACTTCCTGATTCAGGAATCGAGCCGGGGTCTCCTGCATTGTAGGCAGATTCTTTACCAGTTAAGCTACCAGAGAAGCCCAGAGTGCCACTGTGTAACCCAAAATAAGTCTTGGGATCCTCCTGTTTATTATACATAGACTCTGATATGTTTCTTTTCACTGCAGAATTTAAAATGCCTTTTAAAAAGCTTTTTATATCCAGGTTTTCTGGATATAATTTGCAATTTTAAGCTTCATTCAAGAAATCAAAATAAGTCCATATAAATGATCATCATTAAGTCAATTAATATGAGTTCTAGAACCAGGATCTTCCTGGAAATTTTCTCATACCACATCAACTGCCACTGAACTGTGGTTAGTTAACAAGAGGCTTTTATGTGGCCAAGAGGTTAAAAAACCAACTGAGGTCATGTTAGAACTATTTAAGTGCTGGCTGCAGTCCTTGGTTGAAAAATGATCCACACATCAAATGACAAATAACTGAATAACCAGTAGAGAATGAAGAAAAAGAGAAACCATCACATGAACACCACCAGAGAAGAGAGCGCCATGCAGATGGCAGCTGAATCCACGAGGATGTTTCCAGGCCATTTCTCCAGTAACCAGGGAAGGCTGCCAGGCTTCCAGTGGGGAAATAATCCACCTGTCAACACAGGAGACGTGGGTTTGATCCCTGGGTTGGGAAGATCTCCTAGAGAAATGGCAACCCACTCCAGTTTTCTCGCCTGGAAAATCCCATGGACAGAGAAGCCTGGCAGGCTACAGTCCACGGGGTTGCAAAGAGTCGGACATGGCTGAAGTGACTGAGCACGCATGCACGAAAGGCTGCCAAGGACAGAACTCCAAGAACCACTAATGTAACAAGTAGAGGCTGAGCAGGAGACTGAGAAGGAGTGGCTAGAAAGGTACCAAGAAAAGCTGGAGTGGTCTGTATTACCACACTGAAGGAAAAGAGTGTTTCAACGCCAAGGAGGATGCTGAGCAAGCGAGCAAGAAAGGAGGGGAACGGACTTCATTGGATTTAACGAGAAAAATTATTGGTGACTTCAGCCAGGTAAGTTTTTGTGGTATGGTGAGAACAAAAGGTAAGATTGCAGTGGGTTAAGGAGTCCGTGGAAATTTCATTTCCACCGTAGGAAATGAAGACTTAGCCTTGTAACATGGGAGGGAATGGGGAAAAGAGAAGAAACAATGGGAGGAGAATGGGATGAAAATAGCTTATGAGTAGAAAGGCTTACCGGAGAAGGCAATGGTAACCCACTCTAGTACTCCTGCCTGGAGAATCCCATGGACGGAGGAACCTGGTAGGCTGCCATCTATGGGGTCGTACAGAGTCAGACATGACTGAAGTGACTTAGCAGCAGCAGAAAGGCTTACAAATTTTTAAATGTTGCTAGGAAGGAATGACTTCTATGCCATCTATGCCACCTATGGGGTTGCGCAGAGTCGGACATGACTGAGAGACTTCACTTTCACTTTCAGGAAGGAATGAGGGCTTCCTTGGTGGCTCAGTAGTAAAGAATCCACAGACCAATGCCGGAGACAGGGGTTTGATCCCTGGGTCAGGAAGATCCCCTGAAGAAGCAAATGGCAACCCATTCCAGTATTCTTGCCTGGGAAATCCCATGGACAGAGGAGCCTGGTGGGCTACAGTCCATGGGGTTGCAAAATTCAGACACGACTTAGCAACTAAACAATAACAAAAGAGAAGGAGAGATACTTTTTCCATCCTTACAGGAGGGAATGAGAGAGAAGGGCACATTTGCAGATCTATCTGTAGGTCTGGCAGGGAGAAATTCTGTGTGCTTCCATCTGATGATTCTTCTTTCTTCACAGTGAAGTAGGCAACCACGGTACCCCTGCAGAGACTAGAGAGGCAAGGGGAGATCAGAGGTAAGGTGAAAGTGGTGAAAGAGTCGCTACAGAAAATGAGCAGGGTGGAGCTGACTATGGAAACATGGAGGGATTTCAAGGCACCATGGAGGGTGGCCTCAGGTGGAGTCAGACATCATGGATTTCTGGTTGCGCTGGTGATGTGATTGTGTCCAGCAGTGCTCAGCTGTCTAGATGGAAGCAAAAAGCAGAAGTTGTATCCATCCCTAAATATAATCCTGGGATTCAATGGAAGAGGGGGAACAAAGACATTAAGGACCTTGGCAAGAGAGAAGTTACAGGATGGACCACTGAAGAGAAGCTAGATAGACAAGGGAAGATAGGTCTGGTCTTCTGTAAGGGGATTTTAGGAGGTTGGGTGGGGAAAGCTGCCTTGAGTTTGACTAACAGGTATGATAGGAGCAACTGAATGAGGTGACTGTGGTCAGTGGACTGTGTGAATATAAGATGTCAGAGGCGACACAGTGCTAAGAGTCACAAGTTTCAGAATAAGGACATGGAGTGAATAAATGGAGGGGAACGTATGTGAAGGTCATGGGGAAAAATGTGAGAAGAATCAGGGGGCTTTGTTGTGTACATGGGTGATGAAGTTCAAAAGTTAATGACAGGACTGGGGTGGAGAAGAAACGGTGGGGCATCACTGACTGAGGGAGTGGCCAGCAAGCTAGAAGCTGACAGAGATGAGGAGATTTAGCGAGTGACGTTGTGATGTCTTGAGTCTCAAAAACCCAGAAGGTAGAGAATAGTCTGAGAGAAGCGTGAAGAGCCAGTGATGACTTGCCCAACTTGATACCCCACAAGTGAGCAAGGGAACACCTCCACCCAACAGACTCACAAAGGACAGGAGTTCCGTTAGGACTCAGTGGGCAGTGAGCGAGGCTGTGTGGCAGTTCACAGTGGGTTGGGAGCTGCAGTGGGAATGGAGAGGTGAGACAACTGGAACAATTCATATACCACAGCAGAGAGGGACCAGAGGGACTTTCCTGGTGCTCCAGGGGCTAAGACTCCATGCTCCCAATGCAGGGGGCCCAGGTTCGACCTCCGGTCAGGGAACTAGATCCCACATGCCACCACTACAGAGTCCATGTGCTACCACTAAGACCTGGTGCAGCCAAATAAATTTAAAAAATAAAAAAGGAGGACTAGAGAAAGCTGGCATGGAAGGTGTGGCTGGCTACAAAGTTTTTAAAGAACTGACCTCAGCTCGCTTCTGGTGACCAAGGAGAAGCATTAAGGCCCACTCCCCTGGAACCCAGGCACCCTGCAAATGGAGCTCCAAGGTGACATGTGAACAGTTGAATTTGAAGCCCAGCAAACTGTTACCATTTACTATTTTTGATCTACAAAAATGACAATGTCATATGGTCAACCTGAGAGTATCTGCATACTAAAGGGCATACTAAACTTTTTTAAGTTTTAGCAGTAACCTGGGGTTAATGGACTACCACTTGCTGCTAAGTTAAGACCTCAGGGGCTTCCCTGGTGGTCCAGTGGTTAAGACTTCACCTTCCAACGCAGGGGGTGTGGGTTCAATCTCTGGTCAGGAAGCTAAGATCCCATATACCTCATGGCAAAAAAACAAAACATGGTTGATTCATGTTTATGTATGGCAAAAACCATCAAAATATTGTAAAGTAATTATCCTCCAATTAAAATAAATAAAACAATGAAAACAAAGAAATTAAGAGAAAAAAAACAGAAGCAATATTGTAACAAATTCAATAAAGACTTAAAAAACTGTCCATATTAAAAAAAAAAAAAACCTAGGAAAAAAAAAAGACCTCAATAGATGGACCTGCAAGTACAGGTGGTGACTTTGGCCTCTTCAGTCACCGAATCAGGGCGCACTAATCTCTAGCACCAACGTTGTGTTCTGCTTCCCTGGGTGGGGAGCTGCGGGAGTGCCTGAGAGGGATGCTCACTTCAACCAAAGTAAGTGCACACGGGCTTCCCTGGTGGCTCAGTGGCAAAGAATCTGCCTGCAAACCCTCAATGACACAAATCAAAGCAAGACCCTCTATGAACCACTGCCTAGAGTAATGGAAATAAAACCAAAGGTAAACAAGTGGGACCTGATTAAACTTAAAAGCTTTTGCACAGCAAAGGAAACTAGAAGCAAGGTGAAAAGACAACCCTCAGAATGGGAGAAAATAATAGCAATGGAAACAACTGACAAAAGATTAATTTCCAAAATATACAAGCAGCTCATACAACTCAATGCCAGAGAAACAAACAACCCAATCAAAAAGTGGGAAAAAGACCAAAACAGACACTTCTCCAAAGAAGACATACAGATGGCTAACAAACACATGAGAAGATGCTCAACATTGCTCATTATTAGAGAAATGCAAATCGAAACTACAATGAGATATCACCTCACACCAGTCAGAATGGCCATCATCAAAAAGTCTACAAATAATAAATGCTGGAGAGGTTGTGGAGAAAAGGGAACGCTCTTGCACTGTTGGTGGGAATGTAAATTGACACAGCCACTATGGAAGACAGTATGGAGATTCCTTAAAAAAAAGTAGGAATAAAACCACCATATGACCCAGCAATCCCACTGCTAGGCATATACCCTGAGGAAACCAAAATTGAAAAAGACACATGTATCCCACTGTTCACTGCAGCACTATTTACAATAGTTAGAACATGGAAGCAACCTAGATGTTCATCGACAGATGAATGGATAAAGAAGTGGTGGTATATATACACAATGGAATATTACTCAGTCATAAAAGGAACACATTTGAGTCACTTCTAATGAGGTGGATAAACCTAGAACCTATTATACATAGTGAAGTGAGTCAGAAAGAAAAAGATAAATATCATATTCCAACGCATATATACGGAATCTAGAAAAATGGTACTGGAGAATTTATTTACAGGGCAGTGATGGAGAAAGAGACATAGAGAATAGACTTATGGACATGGGGAGAGGGGAGGAGAGGGTGAGATGTATGGAAGGAGTAACATGGAAACTTACATTACCATGTGTAAAATAGATACCCAAAGGGAATTTGCTATATGGCTCAGGAAACTCAAACAGGGGCTCTGTATCAACCAAGAGGGGTGGGATGGGGAGGGAGATGGGAGGGAGGTTCAAAAGGGAGGGTTATAGGTACATCTATGGCTGATTCATGTTGAGGTTTGACAGAAAACAGCAAAATTCTGTAAAGCAATTATCCTTCAATAAAAAAAATAATAATCTGCCTGCCATTGCAGGAGATGCAGGTCGATCCCTGGTCCAGGAAGATGCTACTTGCCGCGGAGCAACTAAGCCCGTGTGCCACAGTTACTAAGCCTGTGCACCACAACAAGAGAAGCCACCGCAATGAGAAGCCTGTGGACCGCAACTAGAGTAGCCCCCACTCTCTGCAACTAGAGAAAGCCTATGTGTAGCAACGAAGACCCAGCGCAGCCACAAATAAACAAACTAGAAATAAAATTATATAGAAAAGAATTGTACCCAAATCTGTATATAATGTTTAAAAAATTAAGTTCACAGAAATGATCACTGTTTCTTGACCACTTGGAGCCCAGAGGTGAGACCAAACAAGAGGGCCATGTGGGACTGAGGACACCTTAAAGGTGTGTGTGTTGGGGGGTGGTGAGTGCAGGTCTAAGGCGGAGCAAAGAAACCTAAGGTGACAGGAGGCTGCAGGGCATGAGATCAAAAGAAGAAAAGCAAAGAAGAAACAAAGGTTAAAAAAAAAAAAAAAAAAAACCAAACCCTCAGAAAGTGCCTCCTATCAGAAACATCATCTCCTTTCGCTCAGAAAGGAAGCACCGCTGCCCCAAAAACCAATTATAGTAGCAGGAGAGGGAAGGCGTGGTGAACAATGTGGAGAGAAAAATGACTGTAAAGCACTTTGCAAAAATACAGCATTATATAAAGTCCCAATAATAATAAATCACCTTGCCGGAGGTATGAAAACCTTAAAATAACCTGAAAAATCAAAATGTGGAGGAGAAGCAGAAGGCGTGGAGGAGCTTCACATAGGTTTGCATGCTCACTATAAATTCCTCTCCCTCAACTCTGCCAGCCAGGCTCTCTGAGAGCAGTTCTTGATCAGGTTGTGGGTTGAAAATGGGTCTGGCCCCTGTTTAAACCTGCCACCCCCACCCTGTTCCCACCCCCACCCTGTTCCCACCCCCTCCCTGGGATTCAGAGGAGGAGGGCACAGGCTCTGGGGGAACCTCTTTTCTGAACCTAGCATCTGCCTTCCTGAATACTGATGCATCTGTTTTGTGAAGGTTGTCTTCCCTTTGTTATATAAAAACAGAAAGGGTGAAAAAAAAAGCTTCATTCCTGGAAAAAAAAAAAAAAACAAACAAAGGAAAATAGGTCTTTCGGAATTCTTAGTCCTGGAACTCTGTTCTTTATATATCCACTTGTTCCACTGTTAAAGAAACCCACATATTTAAGGGTGACACATTCTCTTAACTAATGCCTTGTCAGGCCCATGTGCCTTGCTAAAAATGGACCTTGATGACTGCCATTTCCATTTTTTTCCCCTAAGAAATAATTTGATTATTTTTCTCCTGCTTCTCTCTATCAGTGCTTACAAGAAAATGGTTATCTTTTTGTGAAAACCATTTTTAAAATAAACCATGTAAGCGCTCAACCATGGATGAAGTGGAAAGTTTTCTTAAACACATCTGTGTAAGTCACACACACACATACTCGGTGCCTTGTACAAAGTGAAAGTGAAAAGTGAAAGTGAAGTCGCTCAGTCGTGTCCGACTCTTTGCAACCCCATGGACTGTAGCCTGCTAGGCTCCTCTGTCCATGGGATTTTCCAGGCAAGAGTACTGGAGTGGGGTGCCATTTCCTTAACTGGCTTTAAATTTGGAGTAAATGCTCTTCTGCAGTAACATTGTTTTCTGCTCAGCGTTTAATAATATGTGCGTCCTAACATCTTACTTTGTGCAAACCTGAATATCCCCCAGAAAATAGGTAATTTAATAAAAGTGGGTGATATGAATCACCCAGAGACAATTTGAATTATTATCTGTGGATAATTCATTATGCACATATTTCTAGTGAGATTCTTAAATCAGCAGGGCTTCTTAATCAGAGACTTTCAAATTTTGTCTGTAATAACTAGAGACTTGACCCATAAATCAGCAAATAGGCCAGCAGGCTCACCACATGCTTCACATTTCTTCTTGGGAGAAAAAGGCACTTAATTATCCTGAGGTCACAGGAGAAGGGAAAAATGGACATGAAAGTTGTTGGAGGTTTTACAGCAAAGTATAACTAATTTCAACATTGTCTTCAAAGTGAGCTGATGAAAAGATGATAATGAAAACATCTGAAATCAAGGTAGGTGTCTTAGAGAAAGATGTTTTAAATGTTCACAGGAATACTCTTCCCAACCAACCCTACCTCTCATTTCCAATCTCAAAGTTGAGCATTTTTGTCTTCATGTTACCAGTTTTGCAAATTAAATTTCTAATATGGTAGACATGGATAATGAGGCTGAATTTAATAAGGATGAAAATGTCTAGTCACAGACTTGGAAGATAAGACTGTCAGTAAAAGAATCAAGTTGAGCCTTTATTTCCAGTATCTTTCCTTACCCCTACTTCACTAGAAACTCCCCCTCAATACTCTGTCCACTTCCTACTCTTTCAGTCTTATTCTTCTACCTCCCATAGTAAAAACCCACACTTGGTGAAGGACTATATATCTTATATATAGTACAGCCTGAAGCTGGCAAGCTTTATCCTAACCCTAACTCCAAGGGATTAAGCCCTGGAAGACTTAGGTTCAAGCCCCAATACCCAGGAGCACTGACTGAGTAGCAGTGTGGCTGGTCTAATGTCCAGATGCCCCCTCCCTGGCTGGTGCCCTCAGCTCCTAGCTGCTGGGGAGTAGAAAGAGCAAGCTGCTCACAGCTCTTCTCTAGGAAATTCCTCTCATATAAACAGAAGCCCCTTCTCCCAGGAGACTTAAGGCCCCCTCCCTCCCAGAAGCAGCCATCTGCTACTAACTGACTGACAAAAGAGTACAAACCGCCAACCATCTCAATGGGCGACCAATTCTGTGTTGCTACTTGTGCCCTAGGGCGCCGCTGGGATGGGGCTGCATTCTGCCAGTGGCATCAAGACAGCTTCCTTGTGTAGCTCTCATCTGCTGCCCTATCCTGCTTCCCTCCTTCCCTTCTCCTAAGAGCACTTACTCAATAAGTCACCTAAAAAAGAATTTGTGCTCCAGGCATTGCTTTTAGGGAACCCAACCTAAGATGCATTGACTCAATGGACACGAGTTTGACCAAACTTCAGGACATGGTGAAGGACAGGGAATGCTGCGGTCCACGGGGTCGCAAAGAGTTGGACAAGACTGAGTGACTGAACAACCACAACAACCTAAGATGCACTGGGACCCTGGACCTTCACTCAACATGTCTATTAGCAGCTCCCTCACAGGCAATGTGAAGATGATAATACACATCTCCAAGCAAGATAATACAGCAAGACTGCTGTTCAGGTTACATGAGAAAACTAGTGTCAAAACCTTTGATCTACTGAAATGCTATTTGACTTTAAGGATTATGATGATTTACTGTAAATGTATGACAGTAGGTATGTTACTTGTCCCTTGGGTGGAGTAGAGCGGAGCTGAGTATACTTTCATGATAAAAGAGGTTCTTCACTTCACTTCTCCTTCTCCTCTTACTTCACTAGGTCCACACTGCTGGCTTCTATGTCCCAGCCCCACCTCTAAATCCAGACAGCACTGGCAGTGAGGGAAAAGCACAGGCCACCTCCTTCCATTTCGAGCACAAGATGAGGTTCTCCATATACTGAAGACTCGTCCCAGCTCTGACCTCTCTCTGGAACTCCAGACTCACATTTCCTGGTGTCTCTTTGACAATTCCATGTGGCTGTGTGGCGGACACCCGACTTCATATGGGCAAAGCGTTACTGTGGACTCCCTGTCTCTCAGCTGGCTTCCCCACTGCTGCTCACCCTCCTCAATGCTGTCAATGGATGCCTTCCAGAGAGCTGCTCAAGACAGAACTCAAGGGATTGTACTTGCTTCCTTTTTTTTTTTCACCCTCTGTGTACAATCCATCAGTAAACTCTGCCAACACTTCTTCCAAACTCCTCTTCCCTCCATTTCCACTCGCAATGATGTAATCCAAGTCCCCATCCTCTCTTACTTGGACCACTGTACACAAGACGTTCACAGCTACATCTGGGAGAGAACAAGGCCAAGCAGGACAGTTGGTCACCCTCCTACAAGGCGGAACATCTCCAGCTCCAGGGCAGGGAGCACCATGGAGGAACCTCAGGGAGGACAGGAGCATCTGAGTGGTGAGAAGACTTAGTTAGGAACCTGATGGGGCATGGTGCTAAATACAAAATGTCCTTGGACAGGCTTTAAATCTTGGTGGTCTCTCTTATTATTGTTACTTAACTTCTCAGTTTGGAGAAAGTTTCAACCAGAGAAATCAGTGAGAATAGTACAAAGAACTTCCAGACGCTTTTAACCTTGATTTGACCATTTTTAACATTTTGTCATATGTGCTGTGTTATTCTTTCATTTTTTTCTGAACCATCTGAGAGCAGACTATATCTTTACGCTTCTTAATCCCTTAATATTTCAGGGAGTATGTCCAAAGACCAAGATGACACCGTTATCAAGTTTAGGACATTTAACACTGATGCAATATTTTCACTTAATCAACAGCCTATATTCCAAACAAATTGTTCCAACAATGTCCTTTATAATAAAAAAAAGAAAACACTTTCATTCCAAGGTCACATTTTAGTTTTAATCTAGGTAATAAAGAAGAAAGAAAAAAAAGTGGACTTGATGAGATACTTCTCTGTAGAAGGATTTTAAGTTTAAAAATGTATACAAGGGAACCACTGTTACAGATTTGAGGTCCATTTCTCTTATTATCTGCTTTATTTTTACTCATTGAGAAAATATGTATGAGTGCCTAGAGTGTGTCTCGAAACCTCAGCCAAGTTTCTTCTCCTACCTCAAAGTTTACAGTTTTATCTGTAAATTAAGGTTAGTAATAATATTTTCAAACAATTTTTCAGAAGATTGGACAAGAAGGATATAGATCTTTGAGCAGTTTCAAAACTAGAAAGGTTTGCACAAATATAAATCAACATCTGTGTTCTTGATAATGATATTCTTCATCAGGGCCATTCAGGTAGAACTTCAGAAAGTGACAGAAAAACCCGTGATGAGGATAACAAAATTATGATTTAAAATAGAGTTGTGTATATGATTTTTCTGCTGAACTTAACTGTGTGGAATCCCCACTGAACTAACTTTGTGAGAAAACAGGGTGTGGATATATGAGGACAGATGGAAAACATAGCAGGAAGCGTTTGACATAATGGCACTGTGGAAAGGCAAGACAACGCTGAAGATGAAGGATTTGGCTTTGAGCACATGACCATCAAAGATATTTAGAGAATAGAGGAGATAATGGTAGTGACTTCAGAGCACTTGAGTTAGATTCAACAAATGTTTGAGACAATACTTCATCAGAAGCCTTGCTGTGAGCTTGCAGACGACACATATATCTCTATAAGACCCCACAGGTTTCTTTTTCCCTGGAACTCAAGGAAAACAACCATATAACCCCCTCTCTACCTCTACACAGCATTTTGAGCCAGAAAGACCTGGGTTCAAAGTCCGACCTCCCAAGTGGCTATCTGTGTGAATGTGAGAAATATATATTACTTGTGTAAGTGGATTTTCTCATCTGTAGACTAATACCTAGCTCAGAGAGTTGTTAGAATAAAGGAACTTTCCAAGTGTGGTCACACAGGAGCAGCTGCAGGATCACCTGAGCATTTGAGATGCCAATTCTCAGACCCCCATCTGAAACCTACTGAATCAAAACCTCTGAGGGTGGGGCCCAGATGTTTGTACTTTAACAAGCCTTACAGGGGGGTACTAGGCAGGCTAGAGCTTGAGAATCACTGTTATAATGGACTAAACAATGTAATGTATTTAAATAACTCTGGCATGAAGCCAGGCAGCCACATCACAGAGTAACTGAATAAGTGTTAGTGCCCTCCTCCGCCTCTCCCACCCCCCTCCCCGACTCAACCAACATACAAATGCATGCTCATACACACACACCCCAATCGATAATGGTTTGGAATACTGTACATGAAGGAAAACAACACTGTATCAAAATTATATACACTAAGACTTGAAAGTATACCTATAAAATGATATGTTTCAGGACAATTAGTAACATCAGCATTGTCATACCTTGCCTACTTGATAGTAGTAGGCCTATCAAGATAGTAGGCTTACTGGGAAAATAGTCCATCAATAAATATTTGTCAAATGTTTATCATATGTCTAACTCTGGTTGCTAGAGAGGATATAAGAAAAGTAGAAAAATTGTTGCTGCCTTCAAAGAGCTTAGTGGGGAAAAATGAAGATAATTAAAATTGATTGAACATCTACCATGTGATAGGACTGTCGTGGTAGGAAATTATCTTGATGAATTAGGAGACTCCACATACACTATCAGAAAAGCCATCCAAGAAGATAAAGAAACAAAAAAGCTCAGAGATCAAATTATAGTGTTCAAATTACAGGATTTGAGTTGACTCAAAATGTACAGTGAGAAGGAAATGGAAGGAGATAGTGAGAGAGTCAATTCCTAGGTAGGTTGATAAGAAGTCCAGGGCCCCCAAAGAGGAGAAAGGGGTGCGGAGTCCCCAAGGAGGAGAGAGGGGTCTGGGGTTCTCAAGGAGGAGAAAAGGACAAATATATTTTTTCTTTAAGCCCAGAGCTGATGATTGCACAACAAAACAACTCATCTTACTCAAGGATATATTTTCCCTTAAACTCTGTACCAATGACAACAATGTATCCTGCTTGAGGACATGTTTCTCCTTCTTGAGAACCTTCTGACTAACCCTGTCATCTTAAAATGTAAATTGTGGGAGTGGGTCTAGTAAGATCTTTACAACCTTTAGACATTTTTTTGATTTATTGTAATAACCAATTATAAAAGTATATAGCTCCCTTGCTAAGACTAGAGAGGGGGGCACTCTCCATCCCCCTTCTGATGTCTGTGTCAGAAGCTTTCTCTGTTCCTTTTTATACTTTAATAAAACTCTGCTACACAAAAGCTCTTGAGTGATCAAGCCTGGTCCCTGGCCCCAAAGCTAAATCTTCTTCTTTGAAGATCACAAATCCGACATTGTTCACTGTAAGCTATCAATAGACTGGGTTAACACATTTGGGATGGGGAGCAAGTGATATGGGAGGACCACAATAGCTGAATCATAGGTTATATAGAGTTTATATGTCCTGTACCTTTTGGTCACATCACCTACTGATATTGTTACAAAGATCATAGTCAAGAATGAATAAGAAGACTCAGCAAATGGAACTTACTTGGAGACAACATCTTCTGGCTCTATCAATGTGATGAAAGGACAAGTATGCCTGGCCACTGCTATAATACACTGATAATCTACTGAATAGCCACTGTACTACTACACACTGTGTCTGTGTGTCTCAGAGGATATGAGAGGCTGAAATTGGTGTCTCTAATGGGTGGCTGATTTAAGAAATCTACAATTCGTCTGAATATTTGGTCTGACTTGGTCCTTTTTCTCACTGTTCAACATACATGCTCTACTTACCTTATAATGTCTAATATATCTCAACCTATTAGCAATCTACTGCTTCTCTATCTCACCTATTATCTCAATTTATCTTGTTTTCTATATAGAACATGAGAATATTCTTAAATAATGAAGCAAATACACGTTTTGGGGCACTACATATAGGAGGTTTCCACATATCTTTTCATTTAATTCTGACAGTTAAAGAGGTACAAAGACACAATGCTCTGAACAACAACAATGCTCCAGAACACTAGAATGCAATATATAGTTAATCAATGGCTTGGTAATATGGAGCTGCTGCTGCTGCTAAGTCACTTCAGTCGTGTCCGACTCTGTGCGACCCCATAGACAGCAGCCCACCAGGCTCCCCCGTCCCTGGGATTCTCCAGGCAAGAACACTGGAGTGGGTTGCCATTTCCTTCTCCAATGCATGAAAGTGAAAAGTGAAAGTGAAGGCGCTCAGTCATGTCCGACTCCTAGCGACCCCATGGACTGCAGCCTACCAGGCTTCTCCGTCCATGGGATTTTCTAGGCAGGAGTACTGGATTGGGGTGCCATTGCCTTCTCTGGTAATATGGAGGCCACACACTAGAGATTCTAGTAAGGAAAACTGGTCTTATTCAATGAAGAGTTCATGGAAGAGTTGTTTCTGTACCTAACCTTGAAAAAAGAGAGGGACTCTATCTGAAACAGAATGTGTGGGTGTACCCAGTTGCTCAGTCGTGTCTGATTCTTTGCAACCCTGTGGATTGTAGCCCACTAGGCTCCTCTGTCCATGGGATTCTCCAGGCAAGAATACTGGAGTGGGTTGCCATGCCCTCCTCCAGGGGATCTTCCCCACCTAGGGATCGAACCAACTTCTCTTATGCCTCCTTGCATTGGCAGGTGGGTTTTTTTATTTAATTTATTTATTTTTTTTACCACTAGTGCCACCTGGTTGCTCAAATGGTACAGAATCTGCCTGCAATGCAGGAAACTGGGGTTTGATCCCTAGATTGGGAAGATGCCCTGGAGAAGGGAATGGCTACCCAATCCAGTATTTTTGCCTGGAGAATTCCATGGACAGAGAGCCTGGTGGGCTACAATCCATGGGATCGCAAAGAATTGGACATGACTGAGTGACTAACACTGAAACTGAACAGGGGTATGTGCATTACCAACAGAGCAAAAGTGTAAATATGGAGAAATATGAGTGATCACTGATAAGGAAACAAAGTCACATTTGACTGCAAAAAGAGGTACATCCAGCTAGGAGAAGGTGGAGCTGATAGAAGGAGGAAGCCATAATAATTCAAAGAAAAAGTTGGACTTACTCTTCTAACCCAGTGGTCTTCAAACATTTTTGATGCTGCACTCCTATTAGTAAAATATAGGGGGCACTCTTTCTGTGGTAGATTTATTACTGCTTAAAATGTTTGCTGACACTCCCTGTTTAGAATTATACATCCCTACTCTATTGGTGTCCACCTCAGCCAATAACCTTGCTTTGGCTAATGAAACTGACTGAAAATGATATCTTCCACTTTTGAAGGTTTAAGAACCACAGTGAGATTCCACCATATTGAGCTTTTTAGCAATGCCCCAGATAGGGGACGCCCCTCACTCTTGGTTCTAAAATAAAAATGGCCTGGAGGCAACAGTCACCCTAACAGGGGCAAAAAATACAAATCAGAAATATTTTTTTTTTGTATGCCACTGAGATTCTCAGGTTGCTCGTAACTTAGCTCACTAATGCAGCTTGCAGTTAGCATTGTTTTGGAGGTTCCGGTCAGTATCGTAAGACTAAAAACAAAAAGTCTTCTAACTGATAAGGGAAAACATGTTTCTGGGCAGGTGATTACAACTTCCTATGCAGAAAAATCAAAAGAACTTATAGATGTGCCGTTCTTAGTCGCTCAGTCGTGTCCAACTCTTTGCGACCCCATGTGCTGTGGCCCGCCAGGCTCCTCTGTCCATGGGGATTCTCCAGGCAAGAATATTGGAGTGGGGATCTTCCCAACTCAGGGATTGAACCCAGGTCTCCTGCATTGCAGGCGAATTCTTCACCATCTGAACCACCAGGGAAGCCCAAGAATACTGGAGTGGGTAGCCTATCATTTCTCTAGGGGATCTCCCAAACCAGGCATCAAACAGGGGTCTCATGCAGGCAGATTCTTTACCAGCTGATCTACCAGCTGGTAAAGAATTTAACTTACAAATTACTAGAATTCATAAGATGGATTGGCAAGATTGCTGAATACAAACTTAAAAAAAAAATCAACAGATCTTCTATATCCCAGAAAAAATTAATTACAAGGCATAATTTTTTTTTAAAAGTGCTACTTAAATTAGCAGCAGAGATAAATGTTTCTAGGAAACAATCCAGCAAAAGCTGAGTAAGTCCTTTATGGGAAAATTATAATACTGTATGTGTGTGCGTGGGTGTGTGCTCAGTCACAGCTGTGTCCGACTCTGTGGAACTCCATGGACTGTAACCCACCAGGCTCCTCTGTTCATGGAATTCTCCAGGCAAGAATACTGGAATGGGCTGCCACGCCCTCATCCAGGGGATCTTCCCAACCCAAGGATTGAACCCACATCTCCTGCATTGGCAGGGGGTTTCTTTACCATTGTGCCATGCTTAGTTGCTCAGTTGTGTCTGACTCTTTGCGATCCCATGGACTATATCCTGCCAGGCTCCTTGTCCACAGGGATTCTCCAGGCAAGAATTCTGGAGTCGGTTACCTTGCCCTCCTCCAGGGGATCTTCCTGACCCAGGGATTGAACCCAGGTGTCTCACAGGTGGATTCTTTACCATCTGAGCCAACTACCACTAGCACCACTTAAACACACCAAAGAAAACTTAAATAAATGGAGAAATAAATCATCCTGATTTGGAAGACTCAGTATTGTAAAGATGTCCTTTCTTCCCAGCTGGCTCTATACAGCCAATGCTATTTTAATCACAAACTCAACAGGGTTAGTGTGGAATTTGACAAGTTGATTCTAAAATTATATAGAAGACAACTGAATCAACAATAACCAAAAGAAGAAAAATACAGTGGGCAGACTTGCCCTATGAGATATCAAGTTGTGGTTAATGGCTGTAATAGTTAAGACAATGCATTTCACCAAAAAGGAAATTAAAATGGCCATAACATATGAAAAGAAGCCAAGTTTTGCAAATATTTGGGAAAATAGAAATTAAAGTCATAAGATACTATTTTCCATATAACAGAGTGGAGAAATCAAAACATTAGATAATAAGCAAGGTTTGACCAAAAGATGTAAAACAATGTATGCTTTCATCTACTGCTGGTAGAAGCTCAATTTTGGTAAAGAAAATTTTAACATGCATATATCTATGATCTAGTAATTTCATCTCTATGTATATGCCCTAGAGAACTTCTTGCACATGCCCTAGGCGATGTAGAAAGAATGCTTACGGCAGTCTCATTCTTCAGTGAAACACTGAAAACAACCAGGTCTCCATCAGCAGCAGAAACATCATCAGACTGAGATATAGTCATACACTGGGATGCTCTGCATCCAGTGGACATGAACGAACTACAGCCCCATGCATCAACATGAATGAGGCTGAAAGATGCAAAACTGAGTGAAAGAGCCAGATCACCAAAGAATGCAACCAGTATGAACCCAATTGTCGACCATCCCAATCATGGAAAACTAAACAACATATTGTTAAGAAATATATTCATGTGCAGCTTTAAAAAGGGAGGGGCCTTCACTGGTGGTCCACTAGTTAAGAATCTGCCTTGCACAGGGAGCCCAGCCTGGTGTTCTGTGATGACCCAGAGGTGTGGGTTGTGGGGAGGGGAGGGAGGCTCCAATGGGAGGGGAAATAGATATAATTATGACTGACTTGAGTTGTTGTATGGCAGAAACCAATGCAACATTGTAAAGCAATTTTCCACCAAGTTAAAAAAAAGAACAAAAGAATCCACCTTGCAATGTAGGGGACATGGGTTCTCTGTTCTGGGAAGATCCCACATGGCATGAAGCAACTAAGCCCGTGTGCCACCACTACTGAGCCCACGTGCTGCAACTACTGAAGCCCGTGTGCCCTACAGCCCATGCTCCATAACAAGAGAAGCCACCACAATGAGAAGCCCTCACACCACAGCTAGAGAGTAGTTCCTGCTCGCTGAAACTAGACAAAAACCTGTGTGCAGCAACGAAGACTCACCACGGTGAAATAAATAAAGAAATCTTTAAAAACACTCTAATCAATATATTGCGTAAAAGCTGCAGGCAAATGATGAGAAGTCACAAAGTTTTCTACAACAGGACAATCAAACTAGGAAGGAAAAAGGATAACATGCCCTTTTTGTAGTAGACCTTTCCAGTGTGAAGCGTGCATCTACCTCCTACATTAACCAGACCTCCTCAGAGGAGAATATAATCAACCTTTGAGAAATATGGTCCCTTTCTTCAGATACCAGTCTTGTCATTTTAAGGTTAATATTTCTTTTTCATCCCATACAGGGGGTTGTACTGATCAAAGGCTTGCTCTGTACACACATTACTGATTAAAAAAAAAAAAGCTTTGATCAACTTTATGTACAATGCTAATCTGTCGATATGATACATAAATTGTCTCCAAAATGTATAAAATTGTATCTCTAACTCCCAACAAATGGAATAGTTCTTGGAGCTCCCTAGAATCTGTTCCCCAGGTTATCATCCTTAATCTGGCTCAAACAAAATTCTCTTTTCTTTCTTCTAAAGAAAAACCTATAAAGCAAATGAGCTAATTGTCAGTACAAAATCCAGGCCGCTGGTCACCTGGGGGATTAGGGACAGGATCTCCAGGGGGCTTCAAAATGTTCAGTCTGTGAAGTCGGAGGGCAGGTCCATGAATGTGTATTTTATTGGTATTATTTACTTTGCATGTGTGCATTTGACACTCTTACATGTATATTTCATAATAAATTCTAAATTAATAGGCATAACCATAAATATATAAATTTTATATATAACTATGTACTCTATGTGTCAGTCACTCAGTCATGTCTGACTCTTTGCAACCCCATGGACTGTAGCCTGCCAGGCTTCTCTGACCATGGAATTCTCCAGGCAGGAATACTGGAGAGAGTTGCCATTCCCTTCTCCAGGGAATCTTCCCTAGCCAGGGATTGAACCCAGGTCTCCCACATTGCCCGAGATTTTTCTTTTGTATTGCAGATTCATTACTGTTTATGTAGGAATAATAAAACACATAAAAGAGCCATTTTTAAAGGATGGGGTAAAGGTAAAACAAAACATTCTTTTAATTTTCTCCATGGTCCCCCAAAACACGTCTGTTATCAAATCGTAGAAGTCTGGCTTCATGTTCTGAATATTTAGCTTTTAATGTCTTACTAATCATGATAGCTTCATGTTAGCTAATCTTCTCAAGACTGATATACACTTAAGATGATGTATACTGTTAATGACAGTGGATGTATATTAACTTTTCAAATGGTCTTTAATAATTTACAACTTTGTGGATAACTTGTTAGATTTTATAAGATTGTTACTATTGTTACTTCATAATATGACTGATGAAGACCTAGTTTTAAATGTAGGAGGAGTGTCAGCTCCTCCATTAACTTGTATTATTCTTGGTATTTTCATCCATCTGAGAATCCATGGTAAGAATCTCTTGAAGCCTTTAGCAGTGTCTCAAGAGTCCATTCAAACTCATCAGTATAATCTGTAAATCTTCTCAGCTAGGTTTACAACAATTGTAACTCTTTCTACTATCTATTGCTGTATAACTACCTTCAAAGTACAGGAACTTAAAACAATAATTTAATATTATTATTAAATATTAAAATGTTGTGAGTTAAGAATTTGGACAAGAGATGGTGGGAACAGTTAATGTCTGTTTCATGGTGTTCGGGACCTCAGCTGGGATAATTTGATTGTGTAGAGCCAGCCAGGCAACTCTCTCTCCATACAGCTTTTCTGTTTGGCTAGCTTGGTCTTCCTCAGAGCATGGTTGCCCCGAGGTTCTAAAAGTGCAAGGCAGAAATTATTAGTCCTTTTATAGGCTAGACCCACAACTAGCATAGAACACTACTGGTCAACTAAGTCACTAAGGGCCAGCCTAGACTCAAGTGGGAGGGCAATCAGATTCCACCTCTCAGGAGTAGAAAATAATCTGCAGCCATATTCAGTCTTGCATAGAAATATATCACCGAAAGTGAGGCACTGGAGAGCCAAATCTTTCCCCAGAAGTGGGACCTGAAGGTCTCATACATCGACCCAGAAAAAGAACCAGGATTAGGCAATTATTCAACACTAGCAAAGCTTGTTGCCTTTCTTTCTTGATAAAGATAAATACAATTAGAAATTCCTGTATTCCTATGGGGGCAACTGCTCCTTTCTAAGTAAAGACAGGCATTACGGAAGCTTGAAAGAAGCAGCGGTCACACTGAACTGAAAGATGCAAATGGGCGATTTGCTATGGCTCTACAACCCATGCCGCTGGGTTGCAGACATTTGAACATTTTGAAGTAAATGCTCTCAATTGGCTTCCAAATGCCAGCTTCTTGTTTTCATCACACAGTCGCCCAGCTTCGTGTGCTGGACTAGCTGCTAGGTGCCGCTTTGGCAGTCCCTGTGCACCCTCTGACAGGTGGATGGGTTACTTTCACAGAGCCAGAGGCCTCACAGCTGCTAATAGTAATTATACTTGTCAGCAATGTATTCCCTTCAGGAAACTCCTGCTGCTTCATTAGGGCTAATTGCCAATAGGCAGTGCAATTTCCTAGAAGAGGAGGGGACATAAACCCACAGGGAGTTGACAGAACAGCTGTGTGAGCTCAGAGAAGCCAGATGTGGCCATGTGCCATTAAAGTGTAGCTGAGGGCTGCTGAATGCATTCAATCCAGTTCAGGGAACACAAGAATTTGGTGAGGGAGGCCAAACTCCTTTCCAGCTTGACTCTCCTACCTGCTTTCGTGGAAAATATGAACACAGGGACTTTCCTGGTGGTTCCCTGCTAATGCAGGGGAGGCGGGTTCGGTTCTTGGTCAGGGAACTAAGATCCCACATGCTGCAGGGCAACTAAGTCAGTGTGCTGGAACTACTGAGCCTGTGTGCTCTAGAGCCTGTGAACTCTAGCAAGAAAAGCCCCCACACACCACAATGAAGACCCAATGCAGTCAAACTAACAAAGAGAATATGAAGAATACCTCACTGGACTTCCAATTTAAAAAAATTCTACTCTGAAAACACATTTCCTAACCTTATACAGGATGTGGGGGTTGAAGAATTTCCCTATAACTGGTGTCATTAATTGATGTACCTACAATGTGTCTAGATGTATATCCACACTCATGATATAAGATGAGGTACTCTGGTGGGAGTCAGACCATATACAGGGACTTAAAAGTGAAATTAAGGACTTTCTTTCTTTTAAAAAAAATTATTTATTTTAATTGGACTCTAATTATTATACAATATTGTAGTGGCTTTTCCCATACATTGACATGAATCAGCCACGGGTGTACATGTGTTCCCCATCCTGAACCCTCCTCCCACCTCTCTCCCTATCCCATCCCTCTCGGTCGTCTCAGTGCACCAGCCCTGAGGACTTTGGTTTTCAATATGAAATGAAAAGCAGAGAAGTGCCCTGATCTTGCATGTCAAACTATCACTCTGTTTACTCTGTTGACAACAGACTGCTAGGGAGCAAAGGTAGAAGCAAGAACACCCATGGGAAAGCAACTGCAGTCACCAGGGTGAGAGAGTTTGGGGGTTCAGACCAGGGTAGTAATGGCAAGGGAGAACACTGTGGATCTATTTGGAAGGTAGAATCAATAGAATTTCTAGAAGGGTTGGATGTGGAGTATGAAAGAAAGAAATGCAGATGATTCCAAGGCTTGGGGCAGAAGTAATTCCACCAAGGGATGGAGCTGCCATCAACTGGGATGAAAAAGGCCATGAGAAGGAGAATGGGAGGAAATCAGGAGTTCAGCTTGAAATGATGATTTTGAGATGTCTGTCTGACATATAAATGGAGCTGTCCAATAAGCAGCTGGATGTGTGTGTCTGCAGTCGAGGAGAGAGGTCTGGACTGCATGTAAATCTGGGAGTCATTGATATTTTCACAATATCTGATTATTCAAGAATGAAATGGGTTCACCGAGGGAATGAGTGTAGACAGAGGAAAGAGAATGACTGAAAACAAAGTTCCAGGACACTCCACCCCGCGAGAGCAGGGAGGAAAGGAGGTGCCGGCAATAGAGACTGGGAAGGAACAACCAGGGAGGTAGGAGGAAACCCAAGGGCAGAGTGCCTCAGAAGCCACACAGAAGGAAGTGCAATTAATGGATGATGGCTACTCATCTCTGTCTCATCACAATGACTGGCCAGGTAACACGAAAATTGAGAGTTGACCACTGAATTGGCATACAGCTGCTGCTACTGCTGCTAAGTCGCTTCAGTCGTGTCTGACTCTGTGCAACCCCATATACGGCAGCCCACTAGGCTCCCCAGTCCCTGGGATTCTCCAGGCAAGAATACTGGAGTGGGTTGCCATTTCCTTCTCCAATGCATGAAAGTAAAAAGTAAAAGTGAAGGTGCTCAGTTGTGTCTGACCCTCAGCAACCCCATGGACTGCAGCCTACCAGGCTCCTCCATCGATGGGATTTTCCAGGCAAGAGTACTGGAGTGGGGTGCCATTGTTTGGCATACAGAAGTCCTCAATATTTAAAATCAAAGTTTTACTACTTTTTTATCTTAATCTTTAATATCAGCAAAACTTTTACAATGCTGATTTGGAAGAGAGTATAGAGAAGGAAATGGCAATCCACTCCAGTATTCTTGCCTGGAGAATCCCATGGACAGAGGGGCCTGGCGGGCTACAGTCCATGGGGTCACAAAGAGTCAGACACGACTAAGTGACTAACACACACACACACACACACACACGTCACTCCCTTACAGAGAAATCTAGTTCTACTATTCTTTTTTATCCTCCAGATTTTAAAAATCGATAAATAATAAAAGTACAGAGTAAAAGCCCCCTGTAGTACTGGGGATAAGGTATAGTAGAAGTGAGAGATGTGTGGCACGAATTAGCTGAGTCAGCAGAATGATACACTTGTGCAGCTTCTGATATAAATGTGATCACATCTCCTGATTATAATTAAGTGTCTTACAAGAGCCTCTACTTCTTCATATCTGCATAATGTCTCACTTAGCACCTCCCAATTTGTCTCAGAACCCTCAAAGCCTCCTTTTGATCCCAAGTGAAAATATTGCTTTTGGGTGAAATGTATAATCCAGGCTGAGACACTGAATTCTCAAACAACATTGCTTGAGTTCAAATCCTAGCTCCATCTTTGTATTAGTCAGCTATCCCTAGGTTATGCCACCTAACAAATGTTAATTACAACAACAAGTATATATTTCTCCTGCATTTGACATATGGGCACCTATGGGAACCTGTGACTATGCTCCTGTCTCTGGGTCATGGTGGGGGTCTGTTCCATGTGTATTTTTTCCCCATGTGTCTTCTTAACTGAAGGAGCAATCTTCAGAAATGCCTGTTCTAGTGGAAGACAAAAGAGATGAATCCATACTATGCAAATAGTTTTAAAGATGTCACATCCATTCACACTCCTTTGGCTAAAAGTAAGTTACATGGCATAGTTTCTACCATCAATTCTTCCCTTCCCTGTATGTGCTATTTCACATATCAAAAATTAGGACTTATTTCTAATCCTCATGAATCTAGACTTCCCTTGTGAACTTGCCTTGACCAAGCTGGTAAGAAGTGTCACTTGAGGATTTTCAAGCCCAAGTCTTAAGAAGGCTGGCCACTTCCATGTCCTCTGTCTTAGGACCCAGTTGGCATGCTGGAAGGAATTCCAGACTGGACTACAGAATGAACAGAATCAGTGTGAAGCAAAGATCTGAAAGATGAGAGGCCATCCTCGACATTCCGGTCTCAGCTAGATCCTAGGTGATATGGATGCATGGCGAGACTCCAAGTAAGACCATCAGAAGAACCTCCAGCTAAGCCTCAGCAAAACCTCTGAATCATGAGAAACAATGAAGTGGCACTTTAAGCTACTAACTTTTGGGGTAGTTAGTTGCGTAAGAACAGCTAATGGAGTGCCCTGGTCAAGTCTTAAATCAATGGAGCAGGGATGTATACTTCTCCATGAGGTTTGTACAGAGGAAAGCGAGTGTTTTTTAACAGTAGTACAATTTCACACAGCCCTTCAGTAATGCTGTTAACTGCTTCTGCACTGTGTGTTTCACCTGCTGATCTAGAAATGGGAGTTGATTTCTTAAAATTTGTTTTAAATTGGAGGATAGTTGCTTCACAATATTGTATTGGTTTCTGCCATACAACAATGTGAATCAGTCATAGGTATACATATGTCCCCTCCCTCTTGAGCCTCCTTCCCAACCCCCTAGCACATCTCACCCCTTTAGGGTGTCACAGAGCACTGAGCTGAGTTCCCTGTATTATACAGCAAATTCCCATTGGCTATCTATTTTAGACGTGGTAATGTATATGTTTCAGTGCTATTCTTTCAATTTCCCCCACCTCCTTTCCCTGCCAAGTCCAAAGTCTGTTCTCTATGTCTGTATCTATTATTGCCTTGCAAATAGGTTCACCAGTATCATTTTTCTAGATTCCATATACATGTGTTAATATAAAATATGTTTTTCTCTTTCTGACTTACTTCACTCTGTATAACAGGTTCTAGGTTCATCCACTTCATTAGAACTGACTCAAATGCGTTCCTTTTTATGACTGAGTAATATTCCACTGTATATATGTACCACAGCTTCTTTAGGTATCACCTCACACCAGTCATATTGAGTCACATTGAGTGCTGTACTCAATGTGCCAGCAAATTTGGAAAACTCAGCAGTGGCCACAGGACTGGAAAAGGTCAGTTTTCATTCCAATCCCAAAGAAAGGCAATGCCAAAGAATGCTCAAACTACCACACAATTACGCTCATCTCACACGCTAGCAAAGTAATGCTCAAAATTCCCCAAGCTAGGCTTCAACAGTATGTGAAGGGTGAACTTCCAGATATTCAAGCTGGATTTAGAAAAGGCAGAGGAACCAGAGATCAAATTGCCAACATCCACTGGATCATCGAAAAAGCAAGAGAGTTCCGAAAAAACATCTACTTCTGCGTTATTGATTACGCCAAAGCCTTTGACTGTGCAGATCACAACAAAGTGTAAAATTCTTCAAGAGATGGGAATACCAGACCACCCGACCTACCTCCTGAGAAATCTGTATGCAGGTCAAGAAGGAACAGTTGCAACCAGACATGGAACAATGGACTGGTTCCAAATTGGGAAAGGAATACATCAGGGCTATACATTTTCACTCTGCTTATTTAATTTATATGCACAGTACATCATGTCAAATGCTGGGCTGGATGAAGCATAAGCTGGAATCAAGATTGCCGGGAGAAATATCAATAACCTCAGATACACAGATGACAACACCCTTATGGCAGAAAGTGAAGGGAACTAAAGAGCCTCTTGATGAAAGTGAAAGAGGAGAGTGAAAAAAATTGGCTTAAAACTCAACATTCAAAAAACTAAGATCATGGCATCTGGTCCCATAACTTCATGGCACATGGGGAAACAATGGAAACAGTGAGACTTTATTTTGGGGGGCTCCAAAATCACTGCAGATGGTGACTGCAGTCATTAAATTAAAAGATCCTTGCTCCTTGGAAGAAAAACTATGACCAACCTAGATAGCATATTAAAAAGCAGAGACATTACTTTGCCAACAAAGGTCTGTCTAGACAAAGCTATGGTTTTTCCAGTAATCATGTATGGATGTGAGAGTTGGACCATAAAGAAAGCTGAGTGCCAAAGAATTGATGCTTTTGAACTGTGGTGTTGGAGAAGACGCTTGAGAGTCCCTTGGACTGCAAGGAGATCCAACCAGTCCATCCTAAAGGAAATCAACTCTGAATATTCATTGGAAGGACTGATGCTGAAGCTGAAACTCCAATACTTTGGCCACCTGATGTGAAAAACTGACTCACTGGAAAAGACCCTGATGCTGGGAAAGATTGAAGGCGGGAAGAGAAGGGGACAATAGAGGATGAGATGGTTGGATGGCATCACCAACTCGATGGACATGAGTTTGAGTGGCTCTGGGAGTTGGTGATAGACAGGGAGGTCTGGTGTGCTGCAGTCCGTGGGGTTGCAAAGAATCGGACAAGACTGAGAAACTGAACTGAACTCGCACCAGTCAAAATGGCCATCTTCAAAAAATCTACAAACAATAAATACTGGAGAGGATGTGGAGAAAAGGGAACCCTTTTACACTGTTTGTGGCAATAAAAATTGATATAGCCACTATGGAGAACAGCATGAAGAATTCTTTAAAAACTAGGAATAAAAGTACCATAAAACCCAGCAATCCTACTACTGGGCATATATCCTGAGAAAAATATAATTGAAAAAGACACATGTAACCCAGTGTTCATTGCAGGACTACTTACAATAGCTAAGACCAGGTGGCACAGTGGTAAAGAATCTGCCTACTAATGCAGGAAATTCAAGAGACACAGGTTTGATCCCTGGGTTGGGAAGATCTCCTGGAGAAGGAAATGGCAACCCACTCCAGTATTCTTGCCTGGAGAATCCCATGGACAGAGGAGCCTGGCAGGCTACAGTTCATGGAGTCACAAAGAGTCAGACATGACTGAGATGGTAACACACACACACAGGATGTGGAAGCACCCTAGATGTCTATGAACAGATGAATAGGAGTTAATTTTTAATGTAACCATCTCATTAGATTGTTGTGAGGGTTAAATAAGTAGATAGGGTTAAATAAAGGCATATGACACACTCAGACTTGGAATGAAATGTTAGATATTTTTTGTTCAATCCCTAACAGGCCTCTAGTTCTTGCAGGTATTGCTTCGTGGCACCCATAAAGTCACTACAAGCTGTGACCCTTACTGTAGTATAGACCTTTGCAGGCCACAGACATTCCTCAACGAAGAACAATAGCACTCTAGCCAAGGAAAAGAACAGAATGGGAAAGACTAGAGATCTCTTCAAGATAATTAGAGATACCAAGGGAACATTTCATGTAAAGATGGGCTCGATAAAGGACAGAAATGGTATGGACCTAAGAGAAGCAGAAGATATTAAGAAGAGGTGGCAAGAATACACGGAAGAACTGTACAAAAAAGATTTTCATGACCTGGATAATCACGATGGTGTGATCACTCATCTAGAGCCAGACATCCAGGAATGTGAAGTCAAGTGGGTCTCAGAAAGCATCACAATGAACAAAGCTAGTGGAGGTGACGGTATTCCAGTTGAGCTGTTTCAAATCCTGAAAGATGATGCTGTGAAAGTGTTGCACTCAATATGCCAGCACATTTGGAAAACTCAGCAGTGGCCACAGGACTGGAAAAGGTCCGTTTTCATTCCAATCCCAAAGACAGGCAATCCCAAAGAATGCTCAAACTACCACACAATTGCCCTCATCTCACATGCTGGTAAAGTCATGCTCAAAATTCTCCAAGCCAGGCTTCAGCAATACATGAACTGTGAACTTCCTGATGTTCAAGCTGGTTTTAGAAAAGGCAGAGGAACCAGAGATCAAATTGCCAACATCTGCTGGATCATGGAAAAAGCAAGAGAGTTCCAGAAAAACATCTATTTCTGCTTTATTGACTATGCCAAAGCCTTTGACTGTGTGGATCACAAGAAACTGTGGAAAATTCTTCAAGAGATGGGAATACCAGACCACCTGACCTGCCTCTTGAGAAATCTGTATGCAGGTCAGGAAGCAACAGTTATAACTGAACATGAAACAACAGACTGGTTCCAAATAGGAAAAGGAGTACGTCAAGGCTGTATATTGTCACCCTGCTTATTTAACTTATATGCAGAGTACATCATGAGAAACGCTGGACTAGAAGAAACACAAGCTGGAATCAAGATTTCCAGTATAAATATCAATAACCTCAGATATGCAGATGACACCACCCTTATGGCAGAAAGTGAAGAGGAGCTAAAAAGCCTCTTGATGAAAGTGAAAGAGGAGAGTGAAAAAGTTGGCTTAAAGCTCAACATTCAGAAAACGAAGATCATGGCATCTGGTCCCATCACTTCATGGGAAACAGATGGGGAAACAGTGGAAACAGTGCCAGACTTTATTTTGGGGGGCTCCAAAATCACTGCAGGTGGTGACTGCAGCCATGAAATTAAAAGACGCTTACTCCTTGGAAGAAAAGTTATGAGCAACCTAGATATCATATTCAAAAGCAGAGACATTACTTTGCCAACAAAGGTCCGTCTAGTCAAGGCTATGGTTTTTCCTGTGGTCATGTATGGATGTGAAAGTTGGACTGTGAAGAAGGCTGAGCGCTGAAGAATTGATGCTTTTGAACTGTGGTGTTGGAGAAGACTCTTGAGAGTCCCTTGGACTGCAAGGAGATCCAACCAGTCCATTCTGAAGGAGATCAGCCCTGGGATTTCTTTGGAAGGAATGATGCTAAAGCTGAAACTCCAATACTTTGGCCACCTCATGCGAAGAGTTGACTCATTGGAAAAGACTCTGATGGTGGGAGGGATTGGGGGCAGGAGGAGAAGGGGACGACAGAGGATGAGATGGCTGGATGGCATCACTGACTCAAATGGGTGTGAGTCTGAGTGAACTCCAGGAGTTGGTGATGGACAGGGAGGCCTGGCATGCTGCGATTCATGGGGTCGCAAAGAGTCGGACATGACTGAGCGACTGAACTGAATTGAACCAACTTGATATACACATGCTCAGTTATTACCCCTAAAGTATGTTTTATCAGGGAAGACCTCCAGCCTGGACTACACACACCCTGTGTCAGAAACAATCTCTCATCCACCCACATGGAGGGCCTGGTACTGGACTACGATCACTTATCAAGGCTTCTTCTCTTGTGGTGGTGAGTCCCTTTGGTGCCTTTCACGTCCTTGCCAGTGACAGAACTCCATCAGGACCATTTCAAACCATGGAAGAAGAGAGACAGGGATCACAGTCTCTTTTCTCCCAGAAGACCCTTTGGTTCCTGAGAATATTCACCCATCTCTTCCCCAGAAACAGCTCTGTGTTGTACCAAGTATTGGGAGAGACAGTTTTTCTCAGAACCTGAAATGATAATGGTAGTTATTATATGATAGAGAAATTTCATCATTTTTTTCTTTTCTTTCTCCTCTCAGAGTATTTTGGGTAGCTTTTTTCTTTTTTTTTAACAATGAAAATGCATTATTTATAACTAGAAAACAATAAATCAAAGGAGAAGAAAATTTGACTGCTTTAAAAAAATTTCCCCCAGGATATAAGTACATGTATGGGTGAGTCCCTTCCCTGTTCACCTGAGACTATCACCACATTGTTAATGGGCTATACCCCAGTACAAAATGTTTTTGGTTTAAAAAAAAAAATTAAAAAATCCTCTCAGTGGTGCCTCAGTATTTAAACATATAATGCTATTTAATTATACAAATGTAACGTTGTTTTAACAAATTCCCTGGAATTCATGACATGTTAAGTCGATGTTGGAGTCCTGACCACTTAGTGAATTAGAAGAGAGCCCAGTTTTTTAAAACCAAACATTTCTAAGCATCTCTAGGGATGCTTATCAGCATGCTTGAATCCATCATGATCATTCTCTGTATTTTATATGCAGAATGAATCTTCCCTCCAAATGCTCAGGCTCTTGGGCAAAAAGGGAGCCACCTGTACAGACTTCTAGTTCTCTTCCTCTGTGAAGACTTGTCCTGACCTACAGTGAACTGTTTGACAAGGTTGAGTATTATTCAGGTGGTGTAGGTTGAGACCAAGAGACTGGGAGATGACTGCCACTGAACCCCAGAGGAAGGGCCACGTCCCACCATGCCGGGCCACACCAAGAGGAATCAGGGTTGATCAGGAAGCAGAGGGAGTAATGGGGAAATGTGGGGAGAAGCTGTTCCCATAAAGGCAGGGCAGGGTATGCTGGTTTAGGATTGGCTAGTTTGAATCATTTCTGCAAGCTCTGGGGTGGGGGGGGGGGCACTGCCCTGAATGATCTGATACTCGCCCTAGGTTGATTAGGGCAGAGGAATAATCTCAGCCGGGAGTCTAAGGCCAGATTGAGGAGATGGGGTTGTGTGTGGTCTGGACTGGTTAGTTTGCTCATGAAAGGCTGTTTGCTATCCCTAGAAATGAACTGACCATGGGAAGAACAATTACCCTCTGGTCACCTGTCATCCACACCCCAGGTGTCAGAGCATCAGGAAGAGAAAAAATCAGAAAATATAGTTAAGGGCTTCCCTGGAGGTCCAGTGGTTGGAAGTCTACCTTGCAATGCAGGGGACACGGGTTTGATCCCTGGTCTGGGAAGATCCCACATGCCGCGGAGCAACTAAGCCTGTGCACCACAACTACTGAGCCCATCCTCTGGCGCCCAGGAGCCACAACTACTGAGCCCAAAGGCCCTAGAATCCACATTCCACAACTGGAGAGTAGCTCCCCGTCGCTGCAACTAGAGAAAGCCCACATGCAGCAACAAAGACCCAGCATAGACAAAAATAAAGAAATACTGTTTAAGTGCATTATAATATGAAAGTATTATTTTTAAAAATAAAGAAAATACAGTTAATACATGAGCCTCTATTATGGACCATCTTTGTGCCTTAGACCAGTTTCTACATCCTTGAACCTCAAAGGTAGAGGGGTGGGGGGCATTGTCCAATTCTGCCCACAGGAAATGTAAGGACTCAAGGCTCTCAGATCATAGTGCCCCATTCCACACATTGCTTTCTTTTTAAAAGAAATATATTTCTTTTTCTGAATTAAGAACTGAATTTATACTACTATGCCATTTCTAAGCATCTTATTTGTCCTTTCTTGTCCATTTTTCTATTATTTTTTCCAGTAGATTCTAATTTCCAAGAGACAGGAACAGTGACTTCCTACTCATCATTGCATTTCCAGATGCACACAGTTCTAATTACTATTTAGATATTTATTAAATAATTTCATTAATAGGTTCAGGAAACAGGACATCTGGGGAACATATATGAGTGCAGGTGTACTATTCTCTCTCCACTATTTATGATCCTTGACATTTTACCAACCAAATTTAAAACAGGAGAAAATTGTTTCTTAAAATCAGTGCTCACTCTTTTGCCTGGACCAGGACTAATTTTTTTTAAACAACTTTACCTATAGATAACTTACATACTATACAGTCCACCCATTTTAAAGTGCACTAATTCAACAGTTTTTAGTGTATTCACAGAGTTGTGTATAGTCACCATAAACATCCCCAGAGATTCTCAGAAGCATGTGCTAAACAAACAAACAAAGCCTTAGACTTCTCTTACTAACCCTCCTCTAAGGCATCCTCCCTCTCCTCTATTTTACAGTCAGAGAAATGTTTAAGTCAGAGGAGACAGGAGAGAGAGGAATAAAGGAGCAAGGGAATGCTGGAGAATAGACCACAGCAACTTCCTCTCCTGCCACCATGGTGCCATCGTTAGTTTGGGTTTCTCAGAAAGCAGAGCTTGAGACAGGGGTATAGGTCATTTACTGGGGAGGGGATTCCAAAGTGTGAGCATGAAAGGTAAAGGGGAGCCAGATGGGGAAGAAAGAGCCAGTGTAAGGATGTTTGAATCCGTTTTCAGGGACTCGATCCCACCAAGACCCCTGAATAGCCTACTGAAGACCTTCTAGCACTGTCCACCTGGCAGGCTGGTGTATTACTTATCCGTGGGCTCATGATTCCCATTGCTTGAGGGTGGCCTCCAGGGACAGCAAGCCTTGGGCAGTGCCTCAGTGATCATCCAGCATGTTCCTGGTATTGGAGAAGGTCTGAGGCAGAAGGTAGTAGCAGCAGTGAGGGGCGAGTGACTGCAGTCCCTACCACTGCAGTCGAATCCAGAAGCATGCCCCTTATTTCATAACAGAGCCATATTCCATGTGTCCCCCTCACATACGATGGCCTGCTTTTAAAATTACTTTTGCTGAACTGTAATTGATATGTGATAGAAGGCATGGATGAGAAGGAGACACGGTGATGAATTTTCACAACTGTATATGCCCATGGAAATCCACTTCACATGAGATATGAAACATTTCCATCATCCCCAAAATTTCCTTGTGCCACCTGCTTGGAGCCAATCCTCATCCACACCCAACCCCGGTCCTGACCCCAGTCAACCCCTGCCCTGACTTGTATCACAAGAGATTAGATTAGGCTGTTTCAGAACTGTACATGAATGGGGACTTCCCTGGTGGTCCTGTGGCTAAGACTCCATGTTGCCAGTGCAGGGGTCCCAGGTTCGATCCCGCATGCCACAGCTAAAGATCCCGCATGCTGCAACTAAAAACTGGCATAGCCAATAAAGAAATAAGTATTTTTTTTTAAAAAGAACTGCACATAAGTTGAGTCATATAGTATGTATTCTTAATTCTGGCTTCTTTTGCTCAACAAAATGTTCTTGAGCTTCTCACATGATGCTGCATCATCAGCAGATTCTTCCTTTTCATGGCTGAGAGGTCTTTTATTGTATGAATACGCCACAACTTCTTTATCCATTCTCCAACTGATGGAAATTTGGACCACTGCCAGTTTGGGGCTATTTAGGAGGAAAACTTATGAACATTCTTGTACAGTCTTTTGTGACCATTATAAATTTCTTATTTTATTAAGGTCTCTTTGCGTGTGTAGTCTCTTTCTAATAGTCTCTTTCTTTGGTTTATAAATCTTAGTGCAAGATGGAGAAGGAGTCAGAAAAAAAAAGAGAAGAAGGGAAGGCTCTGCTCCATTCCCTGGAAGGCCCACCACATCTCCTGGCCAAGCAGGCCATGTGTCACAGGAAATGGATTTAATACATGTGTGGAATGTTATATAAAAAGCAGTCAGAGTATCTTTTTTTAATATGCCCTTGAATATAAAAAACATGAGCAAAAGGCATCCCTAACTTCATAATAGTACCTTTAACATACACGCCAGGTATGCAGAGTTTTTAGTTTCTACTTGTTTGTGGTAAAATTTGAATTTCTTATGAGCATGCATTCTTTTATAATCAGAGAAACAATAAAGATTTTTTAAGTCCATTCAATGTGGGTGATTCTCCAAGAATGTGTTTCCTCTCCTTGAAAAATCTCTGTTGTGGCAGAATGTAATGGTATCAAACACTATATATATATATGCATATATAATATATATATAATGTATATGTATGAATATAGAGAAAAGTACGATAAATTTAACATAAAAAAAACTTGAACAGCCTGGAGCTGAGAATAGAGCATCAAATTATGGCCCCATTACCCTCTCTCAGAGGAAACAGCTAAAATACCTCCAAATAAGATTAGCATGATAAGGAAAGTACAAACAGCAAAGATATTTAAATCTAGAGATCAAAACTGGTTTTTATGCATCAGATGAAATCAGAGAACCTGAGGGGCAGACCTGTAAAGATCCCAGGGGCTTCTCAGCAGACATTTTGCTCATGGGTGTTCTCTTCACCCCAGATGCTCTTCAAGGTGGTACAGCAGGGGACCTCACCACGAACCCTCACCAGTCCAAGGCTCTTCATACCACTACCCCCCAATTTTTTGCCTTCAAGTCTCTGCTGCTACAGTCTCCTAGCCAGGCTGCCTCCATCAAACCCTCTGGTTCCCATGTCCCAAGTACTGATTTCTCTTGACTGCCAAGTTTCTGACTTACCATCCCCTCAGGGGACAGTTAAGACCTTCCCTCTCCCTGTGGGAAACCAGTACATTTTAGCAGTGGCCTTCCTGAGGCATGCCCTTGCCTCAGTGGTCTAACCTCAAATGCTAGCTTAAGTGGTGGGGGTTCCAGGCCCTCTAGGAAGAGGGTGTTCAGCACAGAGCTATTTAAGGGCCAGGCAGAGCTTCCAGTGAAGGCATGCACACGACCACCTCCTTCACTGATGGCTTGTCCTGCCTCCACTATTTCCCTTCAAGGATGGAGATTCTAAAGCACAAATTCATGAAGAGTAATTTTTTAGCTGCCGCTGGCACACAGCTGAGAATTGACTTGGGTCTCACTATGGAGCCAGGATGTGTCATGCTTGGAAAAGCTATTGCAGCAGTGGGGTGATCTCATTAAAATCATAAAATAAACTAAAGCAATCAACACTGCATCCTTGGAAGGCTAGAAGCAGGTAGGAGCTCAGAAATCGCTGGGAGGCAGAAAGTTCCCTTTTCATGTTGGGGAGCAAAGATATTGGCTCCTATTCCTGGGCTAGGGTATCTGAATGCACGCCTCTCTGCCTAATCACATACCTTGCTTCTTTGGCACCTACATGGACAAACTAATCCGCTGTGATATATTTAAAAAGTCAGCGTCACACAGCAATTTTTGTATTTGGTGCATACTCAACAGAAAAGCTTACCTATTTTCATGAAGAGGGCTGTGCAGGAATTTTCTTAGTGCTGGTCATGGTAGCTTACAATGGGAAGCCACAAAATCACTACCAGCAGAAGAATGGATAAATTAAGACAGCAAGGAGAATGAACGATCACATAATACAGCTGGATACCACAAGCATAATACTGAGTAAAAGAACCTGGATGCAACAGTGCAGGCTGTAGGGTGCCATCCACATAAAGCAGGCAAGCGTTACTTTCATATGCTATTAGGAGTTACAGTGTTGACCCGCACAGGCATGTGCTGACTATGCAGGGGGCATGACGGAGCTCTTGAGGGGCTGGACCTGCTCTGATTTTTGTTCTGGGTGCTGGTTTCCAGCATGTGATCAGCTTTTGAAGCCTCACTGAGCTGTGCACTTATGATTTATGCACTTTTTGGTATGTATATTATACTAATAATTTCATGAGAACTCATTTGACAGGCACAAAGCTTCAGTTAAGCAAGATGAATAAACCCTGGAGAGCTGCTGTCAACAGTGTACTTACAGACGACAGTAATGTATCATACACTTAGAAACTTGTTAAGAGAGGAGAGCTCATGTTAAGTGCTCATACCACAACAAAGTTTTAAAAAACTGAAATCATTAGAAAAAACTCTCAATGTCAGACTGTGACAGATGCTCAATGACTGTTAACTGCAGTGAAGGAAATCAAGAGGAGCAGAGGTGAATGGTTAAGTGGTACAAGGGTGTGAAAGTGACTGTAGTCTGCCAGGTTCCTCTGTCCATGGGATTCTCCAGGCAAGAATACTGGATTGGGTGACCATTCCCTACTCTAGGGGATCTTCCCAGCCTGGGATGGAACCCAAGTCTCCTGCACTGCAAACAGATTCTCTACCATTTGAGCACCAGGGAAGCCTAGTACAAGGGTGTTGTTCAGTCACTAAGTCATGTCTGACTTTTTGTGACCCCATGGACTGCAGCACACCAGGCTTCCCTGTCTTTCACTATCTCCCAAAGTTTGCTCAAACTCATGTCCATTGAGTCAGTGATGCCATCCAATCAACTCAACCTCTGTCGCCCCCTTCTCCTCCAGAGTATAACGGTGTGCTCTGTGGCTAATATTTCTTGAGGAAAGAACTTCAAAAAGTAGAGAAAAGGAAGTGAGAAAGTGTGTCAAATGTCAGTATGTCCCTACTGATGGCCAAAAAGCATATGAAAAGATGCTCAACATTACTAATTATTAGAGAAATACAAAACAAAACCACGATGAGGTCTCACCTCACACAGGTCAGAATGGCCATCATGAAAAATTTACAAACAATAAATGCTGGAGAGAGTGAGGAGAAAAGGGAACCCTCTGACACTGTTGGTAGGAATGTAAATTTGTGGAATTGCTATGGAAACAGTATGGAGGTTTCTTTGAAAACTAAAAATAGATTACCATACAATCCAGCAACTCTACTCCTGGGCATATATCTGGAGAAAATCATAATTTGAAAAGATACATGCACCTAGTACACTGCTGCACTATTCACAATAGCCACAACACAGAAGCAACCTAAATGTCCATTAACAGATGAAAGGATAAACAAGATGTGGTACATATATACAATGGAATATTACTCAGCCATAAAAAGAATGAAATAATGCCATTTACAACAACACAGATGGACCCAGAGATTATCATCCTAAATGAATTAGACAAAGACAAATATCATATCACTTATGTGTGAGATCTAAAAAATGATACAAATGGACTTATTTACAAAACAGAAATAGATAAACTTATGGCTACCAAAGGGGAAAGGCAGGGGGAGGGATAAATTAGGAATTTGGGATAAACATATACATATTACTATATACAAAATAATCAACAAGGACCTACTGTATAGCACAGGGAACTCTACTAAATATTCTGTAATAACCTAAATGGGGAAAGAATATGAAAAACGATAGATATATGTATAAGTAAATCACTTTACCTATATGTCTTAAACTAAAAAATCATTGTAAATCAATTATATTCTAATATGCTAAAAACATTTTTTTAAGTTTCAGTATGTGCCTTCTTGAAGAATCCAGAATAATTATACCAATGCAAAAAATGTCTCACACCAACAATCTTGACTTAATTAACATATATGCAGAGTACATCATGCAAAATGCCAGGCTGAATGAAGCATAAGCTGGAATCAAGATTGCTGGGAGAAATATCAATAACCTCAGATATGTAGATGACAACACCTTTATGGCAGAAAAGGAAGAGGAACTAAAGAGCCTCTTGATGAAAGTGAAAGAGGAGAGTGAAAAAGCTGGCTTAAAACTCAACATTCAAAAAATGAAGATCATAGCATCTGGTCTCATCACTTTATGGCAAACAGATGAGGAAACAATGAAACAGCGACAGACTTTCTTTCCTGGGCTCCAAACTCAATGCAGATGCTGAATGCAGCATGAAATTAAAAGATGCCTCCTTGTTGGAAGAAAAGCTATGACCAACCTAGACAGAGTATTAAAAAGAGACATTACTTTTCTGACAAAAGTCCATATAGTCAAAGCTATGGTTTTTCCAGTAGTCATATATGGACGTGAGAGTTGGACCATAAAGAAAACTGAGCACTGAAGAATTGATGCTTCTCAACTGTGGTGCTGGACAAGACTCTTGAGAGTCTCTTGGTCTGCAAGGAAATCAGACCAGTCAATCCTAAAGGAAATCAATCCTGAATATTCACTGGAAAGACTGATGCTAAAGCTGAAGCTCCAATATTTGGCCCCCTGATGCAAAGAGCTGACTCATTGGAAAAGACCCTGATGTTCGTAAAGGTAGAAGGCAGGAGGAGAAGGGGATGACAGAGGATGAGATGGTTGGACGGCATCACTGACTCTATGGACATGAGTCTGAGCAAGTTCTGGGAAGGTGAAGAACAGGGAGGCCTGGCATGCTGCAGTCCATGGGGTCACAGAGTCAGACATGCCAGAGAGACTGAACAAGAATAACAATCTTGACTAGCAAAAAGGTCGCATGTCAAGGCAAAAGGTAACCATCTCACGAAATTTCTTCCCTCTAGTAAAAGTCATACACATTATCAATATATTCTTTCTAAGAGGCAGTAAGAATTTTAAAGCGATTTCTCTTTGTTTCATATGTTGATAACTCTCTGGCTCCAAATCCTCAGAGCAAAACAAGACAACGTGTCCACTGCTCAACACTTAGTCACCCAGTGTTCTGGTCCTGACATGCTCATGTAAGAGTGCTCAAAAGCTAGACCAGGGCAAGTGTTCAGTCTTAAATGTCTGCTGAAGACAATTACACATCATTATATGTACACGAGATGAGATTCACATGCACAAGAGAAAAACCTTTGAGGAAATTGTCACAAAATTGATTGATGAGAATCTGCTGAATTCATTTTTCCTCCAAAGAACAAAGAACTCCCTGAGGATAAGTTGGGTACCTTTGTAGACCCCCATCTTGACACACAAGGTCCCTTTCCCCTGAAGCATCGTTTCTCACACCTTAGGGTGCTACATACCCTGGAGATCCTATTAAATTGCAGATTCCAATTTGTGGGTCTGAGCTGGGGACTGAGATTCTCCATTTCTAACAAACTCCCAAGTGAGCCTGATGTTGTTGTTCTGAGGACCACACTTTGAGTGGCACAGTCCTAAAATGGGGAGTTGTCAGTAATCATAGGAGCCTGATGAAATCCTCTTATTGATATTTTCAGGGGCTTTTCATTTTTTAGTATACACTACAAGTCTCTGGCAACAAAGCCACTATCAACAGTGATGGTAGGGGTGGACACTGATTGATGGAGGAGAGAAGTGGAGAAATACTATTCCCTACATACTATTTGTACTCTGTGATTCATGAACCACATGAAGGTTCACTCATTCCAGAAATTAGATAAATACATTTACAAGAGGAAGAAAAAATCCCAATTCATCTATTATGTCTGGTTTGTTCCTAGCTAAGTAAAGCCAGCCCCAGTCTAATCTGTCTCAACATTCTGATTCATTCTTTAACTGGGTAAGCAAAGGTGGATCCATTGTGTGGAGATATCATTAGTATCCAGGAAGCACCAGGCTTGATCACAAGGGTCCCTCATCTTGTCCTGCAGCTGTTGATGGTGAGCCCTGTCACTAAGATTTGGGGTGGTTTCCGTGACTAATGACTGGTAGAAGGCTGCATACTTCGATGTGAGCACGTATCTAGGATATAATTCATCCACCAGATAAAGAAACCTGTTAAGGTTACAGCTCCTTCCAAGTGAAAGCTTTTCCAGCATTAAGCACAATCAAAGCAAAGCTGTTAGGATCAGGAAGAGGACTAACACACACAGGACACTCAAGTCTGAGGGGGAAAACGTACATTTTGGTGGGGGTGGGGGAGGAATCCAGCCTTTAACTGAACAATGGCCTTTCAAATACATTTTCACATACTGATTTGTTGAACTTCTGATCCATTCATAAACAGGAAAACATTTTAAAGTGTGTTTATAATTGTAGGATATTTACTGGTAAACTTTTTAATGAAGTATGGTAGGCAGAGAAAAGCATACAAATGAAAATTCACAAAAGTGAATCAATGAAATTTCACAAAGTGAACAGGGCCCAAGGAAAGGAATCAAGGCATAAAGCATCATTGGAACCCCAGAAAGCACTCACTATGCTTCCTTCCAGTTACTAACCCCTACCCCATGGTAAGCTCTATTTTGACGTCTAATAGCATAGTGGTTTTGCCCAGTTTTGAGCATTACAAGATGGAATCACGCACTGTTCTAAGATTTTAATTAGCACCTTCATGAACCCTTTTCTAATCAGTAAATTGTACATCTTCTGTCTCTATACTCAGAAAGGGTGCCAATGAATAGCTGGCTGATTAAGTTATCACAGTAGACCCCTAAACCACCGTGTGTTGTTTTTCTCAAAAGAGTTGCATGAAAGAATACTGTCCCCCAATTACAATACCTCTCTGTAAAAGGACACGTCCCAGGACAGCGTCTTCATCTCCCTTCTCTTTTCAAGTCATCGGTTTTAAATTACCAAGTGACCCAGAGGCACTGTAGATTTCAGGTCTGCAAATCTCTTCAGAGTCAGGAAAAGGAGTAGAGGAGAGGATAAATCCTCCTCCTGTCAGCAAACCCCGAAACAACAATACCCCTGTTAACCTCATTAGGGAGAAATTCCATGGCAAGGAGAGAAGATGTAGCCCTCCTGGAGTGAAATTATCGGCTCTGCTGGAGTAAGATGGGGCCAGACCAGGGGTGACTTTGTTTTAGCTTTAGCAGCTGGCTAAGCGGGATGGATGCCTGAGGGATGTCTTTTGGGTGAGGACAGTCTGGGCAGGGGAACATATATAAAGTGGCACAAAGAAGCCTTCAGAAGAAGATGTTATAAAGGCAACTGATGAAGTTGTTGACAGGACGGACAGAGACCTGGAAATCTAGTTTTGTGGTATGGATGTCAGGAATCAGGGCTATTTATGACCATACAGAGGATACTGGAAACCAAAAAGGAGAGCAGCAGCTTTACTTTCCCATTTTTTCCCCCTCAGAAAACCACTCTGGCTGAAGTCTGCCTCACTTCATGTCAAACCCAGCAAGACTGAGGGGATGATAATAGCCCTGGGGAAGAATCTGAAGACCAAGAGCCCATTTTATCATAGCAGGAGAGATGAAAGCTTCGTTCTTGGCCCAGGATCACATTGCTATGGCTCCAGAATGGAAGGACTTCATACAAAAGGTTTACCCATTTAAAGTCCTTTTATAATGTCCATAGGCCTGACATCTTGATCAGGTCACACATCCCATCGTATTTTAGGTCATCACACCTACTGGAGGTGGCACAGGGCCATGAAAGGAAACGTGGCAACTGGGAAGCTTGTGAGCAGCAAATACTCACAGGGCACCTAGTCTGCAGTTGGCACAGATGGAAGTACATTCCCTTGCCTTAGGGGATTCACCATCCTTAGAAATGCAGACTCTTGAACTCCTCCCCACTCCTGCATCAGAATCTGCATGCAATCAAGACCTCGAGGTGGTTTCCACCAATATGGAAGTTCAAGGGGCTTTGACCTGAAATGAGACTCTAGCTCAGTTATTCTAAACTCTAGTTGCATATTAGAACATTCTGGAGAGTCTGTGAAATCCTTGTTTCCTTTCCTACACTGTTGCTGGGAATGTAAGGTGGTGCAGCCATTGTGGAAAATAGTATGGAGGTTCTTCAGAAAACTAAAAGGAAAATCAGCATATGATCCAATCATCCCAGTCCTGGGCATATACCTAGACAAAACTGTAATTCAAAAAAGATACATGCACTCCTATGCACAAGACATGGAAAATACCTACATGTCCATTGAGAGATGAATGGATAAAGAAGATATGCTACACATATACAATGGAATACTATCAGCACCCCCCCCAAAAAGAATGATATGCCACTTGCAAGCAACATGGCTGCAACTAGAGGTTATCATGCTAAGTGAAGTCAGTCAGAATAAGAAAGACAAATACCATATTGGAATCTAAAATACGACATAAATGAACCCATCTACAAACAGAAACAGAATCATGGACACAGAGAACAGACTGATGGTTCCCATTTGGATGGAGGTTGGGGTTGGCAGAGGGGTGGAGTGGGAGGCCAAGGTTAGCTGATGTGAGCTTTTACATACAGGGTGGATAAAAAGGCCCTACTGTATAGCACAGGGAGAACTGTATTCAACATCCTATGGTAAATGGTGATGGAAAAGAACACATTTTTTAAAAAAGAATATATATATGTGTGTGTGTGTGTATGTGTGTGTGTGAGTATGACTAAATCACTTTGCGGTTCAGCACTAATTAGTACAACACTGAAAATCAACTGGGCTTCCCAGGTGGCACTAGTGGCAAAGATCCACCTGCCAGTGCAGGAGACATAAGAGACCTGGGTTCAATTCCTGGGTCAGGAAGATCCCCTGGAGAAGGGCATGGCACCCCACTCCAGTACTCTTGCCTGGAGAATCCCATGGACAGAGGAACCTGGTGGGCTACAGTCCATGGGGTCGCAAAGAGACAGACATGACTGAAGTGACTTAGCACACACACACATACTTCAAGTTTTTAAAAGTCCTTATTCCCAAGAGAGCAGTAAACCACAAGACCTGGGGCAGGAGCATTTCAGGCCCAGAGAAGAGCCAGGGAAAAGGTATGAGGTGGGGACAATCTTGGAGTACTTCAAGGACAACAAATAGGGCTAGTTGATGGTGAGAGTGATGGGAGTTGAGGCCAGCCAGAAAGGCCATTCCAAAGTGACCTTCAGGCGACTGGAACTAGGATCGATGAGAAGCCACTGATGACTTTTGAACAGTTAGTCAGCATTTAGTATAAAAAAATACTTCAGCCTTGAGTTAAACCATGATGTTTTTAAATAGTCGTGTGTTTTTTTTGACCACCTTACCCCATTAAAAAAACAAAACAAAACCCTTGCAAAACTGAGAGTAGTGCACTAATGCAGTGTGGAAATCAAAAATTGTGTTAGGATAACAAAATTCAGAGAGGAAGATAAATTAAGTAAAAACCACAGGTTGAAGTCTTCGTGCGCTGCTGCAAGATCAGTTGATCGATCAGTGGGCGGGGTCGGGTAGAGAGCCCCTCTGCGGATTATTTACAAGGCAAAATAATAGATCAGGCCCTCTTCCCAGACTTCCTCTTGGGCTGCTTGCTCCCTCTTCCCGCACACTGCCCCCCTCCCCCCCCACAGCAATTCCTTGGTCTCTTTTAGCCATACTCCTGTCAGAAGTCACTTAATATCAGTTGGGCAAGCTCTTAATAAAATCTGTGCACATGGCTTGTATTCTCATCCTGAAATGGGCCTGCCTCACTTCTTCCTCAAAATCACAACTCTGGGTCCGGGGATGACGGCACAAAGTCAAACCAAGTGAGGGCTGGAGGAGGACACGGTGCAGTCTGGGAGATGAATCCCAGCAAAGACAGTCAAGCACCATCCAATCCAGTTCTCCCTAAATAGATTTGGAAACTGAGACCTAAAAAAGTGAACTTGCTTTTTTATTGGTCAGGATGCAGAGCTAATTTGTGGCCAAATCCACCCAGGCCATCAATGAAAACGCCTGCCCTCTGGGGCCTGCCAAACTCCTTCATGAGCACCGTTTGCTCCAGAGACCCTGGTATCCCACCCCCACCTCAAGCCTGCACATGGCTTTATGTCTTTTTCCCTGTCCTTGGAGTTTCTGGGACTATCTCCAAAATTCTCCCTAGAGGCAGGAGAAGTCCAGCAAAGATATGTAAATATCAGAGGGCCCTTAGAGACTGTGGAGTACAAAGAACTCTTCAGCTGGTGGGAAGCTCCAGGGGCTGCCCCAGCTTCAGACCTGAGCCATTCCAGCAGGAAGCCCACAGCAACCAGCATTTTAAGAGCCTTCACCGAAGTGGCTGCCAGCACTAGAAGGTCCCCTAGGACTGTGCATCATCCCGTGTGACCTAAGGTAACCCTGGACCCCATAAACAAGCCCCAGCAATCAGTGTGCCACCGATCAGCCTTCAGAGGACTTGAATGTAACGGCCCTCACGGTCAGGCACATTCTTGGCAAAAGCAGTGTGGTTGGTTGGACCTCCCATGCAGGAGTCACTCAGGACCCAGGACCTCAGCACCTACTCTAACTTTTGCTGCATAACAAGCCATTAAAATGCTGGAGAGGGTGCGGAGAAAAGGGAACCCTCTTACACTGTTGGTGGGAATGTAAACTAGGACAGCCACTATGGAGAACAGTGTGGAGAGTCCTTAAAAAACTGGAAATGGAACTGCCATACAACCCAGCAATCCCACTGCTGGGCATACACACCGAGGAAACCAGAATTGAAAGAGACATGTGTACCCCAATGTTCATCGCAGCACTGTTTACAATAGCCAGGACATGGAAGCAACCTAGATGTCCATCAGCAGACGAATGGATAAGAAAGCTGTGGTACATACACAATGGAGTATTACTCAGCCATTAAAAAGAATACATTTGAATCAGTTCTAATGAGGTGGATGAAACTGCAGCCTATTATACAGAGTGAAGTAAGCCAGAAAGAAAAACACCAATACAGTGTATTAATGGATATATATGGAATTTACAAAGATGGTAACGATGACCCTATATGTGAGACAGCAAAAGAGACACAGATGTAAAGAACAGACTTTTGGACTCTGTGGGAGAAGGTGAGGGTGGGATGATCTGAGAGAATAGCATTGAAACATGTATATTATCACATGTGAAATAGACTGCAGGTCCAGGTTCGATGCATGAGACAGGGTGCTCAGGGCTGGTGCACTGGGATGACCCTGAGGGATGGAATGGGGAGGGAGGGGGGTTCAGGAATGAGAACACATGTACACCCATGGCTGATTCATGTCAATGTATGGCAAAAACCACTACAATAAAGTAATTAGCCTTCAATTAAAATAAATTAATTAATTTAAAAAAATTTAGTGGCTTGAACTAATAAGCATTGGTTCATTCTCCTGATTCTGGGTGTCAGCTGAGACGTTCTTCCAGTCTGGGCTGCCTAGTATGGTCTCAGTCACCTGTCTAGTAGTTGGCAGGGTGGCTGGTCTCAGGGGCCACAGGTGGGATGGTTCATTTCTGTTCCATGGACTCCAGCAGGCTAGCCTGAGCTTCTTCACACAGTTAACTCAGGGTGGCAAGGAGAGGGCAGCTTCACAGGGCAGGGGCTAGTGATGATTCTCATAGAAAACAGGAAAGGTGGGGGGAGGGATAGCATAGGAGTCTGGGATTAACAAAACACACCACTATATATAAAACAGGTAATCAATAAGGACCTACTAGATAGCACAGGGAACTCTACTCAATATTCTGTAATAAACTACATGGGGAAGCATCCTGAAAAAGAGCGGATATATGTATATGGATAACTGAGTCACTTTGCTGTACAGCTGAAACGTACACACCATTGTTAATCAACTATACTCCAGTATAAAATTAACATTTTTTAAAAAGATTCTGTTGTATCCTATGGCCAAGCTCAGGTTCAAGGGGTGGGAAAATAGATGCAGGGATGGGAGGGACATCCCTGGTGGTCCAGTGGTTAAGACTCTAAGCTCCCAATACAGAGGGCCAAGGGTTGATCCCTGGTCAGGGAACTAGATCCAGGGCTTCCCTGGTGGCTCAAATGGTAAAGAATCTGCTTACAATGCAAGACACCTAGGTTCAGTTCCTGCATCGGGAAAGTCCCATGGAGAAGGGAATGGCAACCCACTCCAGTATTTTTGCCTGGAGCATTCCATGGACAGAGGATTTTGGTGGGCTACAGTCCATGGGGTCACAAATAGTCAGACATGACTGAGCAGTTAACACTTTCACTTGTGGGAGGAGCAGTGAAGTTAACTTGCAAAGGATGTACAGGTAGAGGTGGGGAGTATGGGTTGTGGCCTTTTTTGCAATTAACCACTTTGTCCAGAGTCTTCCAAACACAAACCTCCTTCTTCATCCCATGAAAAATAGGGATTGTTTCTAATCCTTGCTTCCCACAGCTGCTTGCCTCTTAAGTAATTGGGTTCCAGAAAGGAGTCACACTATTCCAACCCAATAAAATTCCATATTAGCCGATGACTTATCAATTTCATCCATGCACTAACTGTTTTATTCCCAGGGTCATTCATGCAGACAACAAGTTAAGATTTTTTTAATGTATTTGTTTCTGTATTAAAGATTTTATTTTACCTGACAGTTTTACTCAGGGAGCCTGCTTGTGAGCAGTGACTTTCTGTCCAATAGCAACACTACAAATTATATTTAGCAAATCAGCATGCTACAAGACAGTAGCAGACTCAATTAGAAATATAATGCTTGGCTGCTTGTTTATTGCTTATATTGTATATTTTTCACACATATAAAGGTCAAGATTGCATTTATACTTGAGCTGTCTAAAATAAGAAAGCCATAACCAGGAAATTCAACAATATATTTTCTGGCGCATGGTCTATTTTCTCTCTGGCCAAGTCCTCAAGTAGCCGGAAAACATACAACCTTATGTGCATCCTGGAGTGTGGGAGTGAGATGGTTGGTATCAAGAAGGCTGCTAATTTTTTTAATGTTGCAAGTTGCTAGGAATTATTAGGTTCTCATTGGTACCGGTGACATTCAATCTATTTAAGTTTGAAAATATCTAATGCTGGTATTTCTGCTTGCTGTGTAGGTCTTGTGAAACAGCTCAGTCCAATCCAGCCCATTTATTCCAGTCATAAAGAGAATGGAGAAAACCAACAAGGGACTCTGTTCCAAATGCTAATCTCTTCTTATAAGTAGCTTTTCAAGCAATATGTGAATTTACTCCACTATCAAAAGCACCCATGAGATGTATTAGCTGCCTTTATGGGTCATCTATGGGAGCCCCTTTGTGTGTACATAGAGATAAGTGTATCTGTGTAGTAGATATTTTTTTCTTCAGATGTAAAGTTATATGAAGTTCCAGTCTCTTTCTAAACATGTCCTCTTTCTAGGTTTAGATATGTCCACCAGGGGCTTCCCTGGTGGCTCAGACGGTAAAGCGTCTGCCTGCAATGCAGGAGACCCGGGTTCGATCCCTGGGTGGGGAAGATCCTCTGGAGAAGGAAATTGCAACCCACTCCAGTACTCTTGCCTGGAAAATTCCATGGACAGAGGAGCCTGGTAGGCTACAGTCCATGGGGTCAGACACGACTGAGTGACTTCACTTCACCTGATGTGAAGAGCTGACTCACTGGAAAAGACTCTGATGCTGAGAAAGACTGAGGGCAGGAGGAGAAGGGGTGACAGAGGCCAAGATGGTTGGATGGCATCACTGAATGGACATGAGTCTGAGCAAGCCCCAGGAGATGGTGAAGGACATGGAAGCCTGGTGTGCTATAGCTCATGAAGTCACCAAGAGTCAGACACGACTGATGGGACTGAGTGATTGAACAATGTCATACATTGTTACAATACAGGGGTTGCCAATTTTTTCCCATAAAGGGCCAGATAATAAATGGATTTAGTATTTTCAGACCATATAGTCTCTCCCAACTAAACTCTGCTATTGTAGCATGAAAGTCACCATAGACCATCTGTAAATGCATAGGCGTGGCTGTGTGTGAATAGAACTTTATTTATGGACACCGAACTCTTCCTATAATTGTCACATGTCATGAGTTTCCATTCTTCTAAAAAAACTTTTGCAACCATATATACAAATGTCAAAACCCCTCTTACTAGAAGGGGTGGAGGATAAATTAGGAGTTTAGGATTAACAGATACACACTGCCATATATAAAATAGATAACCAACAAAGATCTACTGTATAGTACAGGGAAATATGCTCGGTATTTTGTAATAATCTGTAACAGAAGATATATATGTATGTAGTATGCAATTACTTTGCTGTACACCTAAAAGTAACACAACATTGTAAATCAACATACTTCAACTTTTTTAAAGGGGAGGGGGAAAGAGAACATTAAAAAAAAAACTAACCCTCTTAGTAGTTTACAGACTCCTGACCCTAATGCATTAACTAACAGAGAACCATCTGACATGCTCTCCGATATCACTGCAGCATCTCTATTTTCTCTATGAAACCTAATTTCTTTAAAATTTTAAGCAACCTCCTTGTATGTATAACTGCAGAGAAGAGTCACGTCTTTGTTCCTCTGTATTTTTTAAGTAAAGATAAAAGCCACTTGATAGTGAATTAGCCTTCCCTTTCTTTGCTGCTGCTGCTAAGTCACTTCAGTCGTGTCCGACTCTGTGCGACCCCATAGACGGCAGCCCACCAGGCTCCCCGTCCCTGGGATGCTCCAGGCAAGAACATTGGAGTGGGTTGCCATTTCCTTCTCCAACGCATGAAAGTGAAAAGTGAAAGGGAAGTCGCTCAGTCATGTCCGACCCTCAGGGACTGCATGGACTGCAGCCCACCAGGCTCCTCCGTCCATGGGATTTTCCAGGCAAGAGTACTGGAGTGGGGTGCCATTGCCTTCTCCGTCCCTTTCTTTATGTGCACATCATTTTGTAAGTTTAGGTCTTTCCTTTTCATTATTCTTCACAAAGCTTCAGATTTGTCTGAGTGACGTGACAATGATCTGTGAATTGGCAACATGAGTAATAAATCACTAAGTTGTGGGACAAAACTCACTCTGATAATGGCAGCTTATTTTTCCATCCCAGAATCAGCAAATTCCATCCTTCAAGATCTTCCATTATGCATTGTAGTTCTAGCCCTATGTTGTCTTTGATTACAGCATATCATGAAGAACTGTGTGCAATCTGATCCTTTTTGATTTTCCAATTTAGATCTCAAGAAGTGAATAAAATCAATGTCAGCATTTTGACAGTGGTAGTAGTTCAGACTTTGTTCAGAATTTTTTTCTTATAACTTATGTTGTTCTATATTCTGATGATACATAGAGAATGTTTCACAGTGTTTGCATTTATCTCATTGCTTTGAATGTTTCTGTCTGATACAGACAAGGCTGGGTACCCTCCACGTCCAGATAAACTGCTCCACACTTCATCTCATTCTGGATGGATGAAGTAGGTCTAATGAATCTTATCATGTTACTTTGCCATCTGATGCCTTATGAGTTTTTTGGTAAACATATTATGCTGGATTTACTTAGTAGAAGCTTTAATGTTTTAAGTGGCTCTTTGAATACTAAACCTATTTGATTTGCTTTCCCCACAGTCAAAGTGACACAACATCGATCTATTCTGAGTTGCTGAAGGTTCCCTTTGAGGCATTTCCGCTCAGGTCCTATTTACATCTTCTTTCATTCCTGTGCATGAATCTGTATCTTTCAGTGTAAGACTCTTCCTTCTTCAGATCAACCATGAATTCAATTCAGTGACTTTGGGAGACTTGCTGGGCCCTGAGTTTGGTGCCAGATATTGTTGTGAAAGGCACAAGTAAGAGAGGAGACATGCCTGATCTTAACACATCAACACCTGTCCTGAAGAAGAAGCGCTCAAAAGCCAATAGCTACTAAACAGAATATATGAACTGGGTTTCAGATGATTTTAGGCAATGGAAAGATGACTTACTAAAGGTACCATAGCATCGATTTTAAGTTTCCCCTGCCATGCCTATTAAACTATTGCCTCTACTGTCCTCTCCATCTGATGAAAGGAGGTAGCCTCTTTCTGCTTAGAAGTCACACTATGAAACTTTAAATTAAAAATGCTTATTCACTACATCTACCAAATTTATGTACCATTCTTCTAGCGGAGGAGAAGCTAACAAAAAGGATGCTGTGTGAGACAGGACCAATTTTATGTTCTGACTTTATCAGTTTGTGCAATCAAAAATTTGCTCATGAGCTTCCCTGGTAGTCCAGGGGTTAAGAATCTGCCTTGCAGTGCAGGGGACACAGGTTCAGTTCCTGATCCAGGAAGATCCCACAAGCTGCAGGGCAGCTAAGCCCATGCACCATAACTACTGAGCCTATGCTCTAGAGCCCACAAACCACAACTACTCATCTCCTGCGCCACAGCCACTAGAGCCCATGCACCCTACATCCCGTGCTCCACAAGAAGAGAAACCACCACAGTGAGAAGCTTGAGCAGCACGACTGGAGAAGCCCCTGCTCACCACAACTAGAGAGAGCAACAAAGACCCAGCGCAGTCAAAAACAAACAATCAAAATATCTTAAAACAAAGTTAATCACAATTAATAAAAAATTGCTCATTAACTATGAAAAAATTAAATCCATTGTATTGAAGAACTAGTGGGGCTTATTTTTTTTTAATGTAAATTGAATTGATTGTCTGGCTCAGTTCAAACTGGTCGAGCTGAAACTTAGGCTCAGCCTAGGCAGAGGCAGGGGCGGGTTAAAGGTGTGTCTAGGAATGTAGAGGGCCAGTTATTCAGGATCAGAGGTGAAGGGAGGTGACGGGTTTCAGAACTGAGAAAGCAAGCAACATTTGGCAGATCTAAGGGAATAAAATGACAGTTCAGTGGTTAAGACTCCACGTTTCTCCTACAGGGGGTGCGGGTTCAATCCCTGGTCAGGGAACTAACATCCCACATGCCGTGTGGTGCAGTAAAAAATAAAATTAAAAAAATGTGGCAAATCTGAGGTGTGATCAGGGCAAGCAGTAGCCCCAAACACTGATGGAAACATCAACCAACTATCTAAACCAGAGACCCCAAAGGAAGACATACTAAGGGACTGAAGGAAAAGAGCAATTCGGCAGGGAATAAAATCAAAGGTGAGGAAAGACCTTGATAAAAAGAATCAAAGGCTTGTCTTCACCTCAGCCTTTTTACTCTCCTCCAGCAGAACCCTGGACCAAAGCCCTGGGCTGTTCAAAGGGGTGGATGATTATGGACACCTGACTCCAATACAAGAAAAAAAAAAATGAAGAGGATTGTGGTTTCCTGAAGCAGAAGCTGAAGAAAGCATTCTTTCATGTTGCTTCTTTATGACTATCACCAGAAAGATTTTTTTTTTTAAGGCAGACATTGTTAAATAAGCACTTAACTTAGCAAGCTGTGAGGTCTATCTGGTTTAAAATTTAGCAAAGGGTGGATCCTGATACTCCTGAGAATGGCGATGAGAATAGAGTCAAAATCCAGAGCTCCAAGTTTTTAGTTCTATCTCTACAAGGACTTAAATGCCAATTCGGAACTTGAAATAGGTATAGATTTTCTTTTCCCTTTCCAAGCCAGCGCTGTTTTTCTTCCGTATAAAGGACGCGATGTGAGAGTTCTTCGATAAAAGGCACTGCTCTTATAAGAGCAGGTGCTACTGGAACACAGCCCATCATCACCCGCTCAGCCACAGAGAGTAGTATCTACAGACCCCAGTGAAATTGGAAGGAGCAGGAGTTGGCTTCATGGAGGGATGTAATGGGCCAGTAGCTGTCAGTTCATTGTTTAAATAGGTGCTGTTCCTCCATGGTATTTTTTCCTGCCTAGAAGCTGGCTCAAACAAACATATGACCCTTTTGTATGATCTATATAGACTGTTGGTTTACTGCAGAGCACTTGAAATTGAAAATACAAAAGCTTTCTTTGAGTGTTAAAACAAAACAGCTTCTGACTTGCTCTGAAAAATGCACATTGTGGAGATTCTTATCTGGATGGGCCTTTGATTTCCGGCCAAGTTTAGAGGAGGATGGTCTAATAATAAACCAGTAAAGCAATCTGAGTAGTAAATTCATGTAAGAGTTTTTCAGAGAATGTCGAGATAAAATCCAAGAGAGAATTCTCAAAACAACCCCCAAACCAATAAATTCCATTCCTCCACATCCCTCATGATGACAATGAAAGCACAGAAGAACAAGCGTCTTCATATTACTAAGAGTAGGTTATTTTCTTTCTTTGTAAAAAAAAAAAAAAAAAGAAAGAAAGAAACACTACTTGGCTGCTTCTGATTATTTTTAAAAATACATATTGTTAGAAGAAACTTGGAAAATACTCATAATTCCACCAGTCTAAAATAACCATTTTCTTTCTGTAGACATCTATACTGTTTTTTTAAAAGAAAGCTTTATCACACTGTGTATACAATTTTATAAGTGTAAGTTACTCATGAAAAGGTAGTGAAGGTCAGCTGAATGTTTGAGAAAACATCAACTGTGAAGATTAGTTGACGACAACAGTTCTCACTTCTCTGATATACTTTCTTCCATGGCTTCTGCCAAGTGTAATACATCTGGCAGGATCAAAAGAAACAAGTGACACTTAACAAAGGAAGAGAAAAATCAGTCGCGTTAAATGCACAGAGATTTGGGGCAGAATCAAATCCTGGTCTGGGCCTTTTGATAGTTCCCAATTTGGTAGCTTCTCATTTCATCCTATTCTACCCCCAAACCAATCTAACTCCCTCTTCTCTGGACCTTCAAGTGATTATGAATTCAAAAGAACATGTGTTCTAGAAAGAGTTGGCTTAATCCAAACAAAATGTCTATGACATATGAGTATGAGTGTATTTGAAAGCAAGCGTGTACATGGGCATTTATGAGTACACACATATCTGTGTGCATACATGCATTTGTAATGAACACCCCCAAATAAAGGAATTTTAGTCTCCTGAAGGGTAATACTAAATAATCATGAACTAATTGTGATAAGAATCACCATTTACTAAGTACTAAGCTCTGTGCTAGTGATGCTGCTTGCCTTATCAAAGGCAAATCAATCAATGTGATATACTACATCAACAAAAGAAAGGAAAAAACCACATGATCATCTCAACAGATGCAGAAAAGGCATTTCACAAAATTCAACATCTATTCATGATAAAAAAAAACTTATTAAAGTGGGTAGAGAGGGAACATATCTCAACATAATAAAGGCCATTTATGACAAACCCACAGCCAACATAACATTCAACATAATATTCAAAGCTGAAAACCTCCCTGCTAAATTCAAGAACGAGACAAGGATGCCCATTCTTCCCATTCCTAATCAACAGAGTACTGGAAGTCCTAGCCACAGCAATGAGACCCAAAATAAATAAATAAATAAATAAATAAATAATATAAAAGATACCCAAAGTGGAAGGGAAGAGGTAAAACTGTCACTATTGTAGGTGACATGATATTCTATATAGAGAACCCTTAAGTTTCCACACAAAAATTATTAGAACTAGAAAACAAGCAACTCAATCAAAAAATAGGCAGAAGATCTAAGTATATGTTTCTCAAAGAAAACACACAGATGGTTAAAAAGCATGTGAAAAGATGCTCAACTTCACTAATATTAGAGAAATGCAAATCAAAAAAACTACAATGAGGTATCACACTAGTGAGAATGGCCATCATCAAAAAGTCTACAAACAAATGCTGGAGAGGGTGTGGAGAAAAGGGAATCTTGCTACACTGTTGGTAGGAATGCCAACTGGAGAACAGTATCAAGTTTCTTTAAAAAACTAAAGCTAGCACTACCATGTGAAAAATGAAAGTGAAGTTGCTCATTCATGTCTGACTCTTTGTGATCCCATGAACTGTAGCCCACCAGGCTCCTCCGTTCATGGGATTTTCCAGGGAAGAGTACTGGAGTGGTTGCCAGGTCCTTCTCCAGGGGATCTTCTGGACCCAGGAATCAAACTCGGGTCTCCCACACCGCAGGCAGACTCTTTACCATATGATCCAGCAATCCCACTCTTGGGCATGTAACTGGAAAAAATCATACTTCGAAAAATACATGCACTCCAATGTTCACTACGCAAGCCATTCCAGCTTTCTTGCCTGAAGAATCCCATGGACAGAGGAAGGCTACAGTCCATGAGGTCATAAAGAGTCAGATACAACTGAGCAGCTAACACATACACATACATAATGTTCACTGCAGCACTCTTAACAATATAAAATAGCCAGGATATCAACTAGAGGTCCATCAACAGATGAATGGAGGAAGAAAATATGGTGTGTGTGTGTGTATATATATGCACATAAATACATATATACAAAGGAATATTACTCAGCCAAGCCATTAAAAAGGAATGAAATAATGCCATTTGCAGCAACATGGAAAGATCTAGAGATTACCATTTTAAGTAAAGTCAGACAAAGACAAGTACCGTATAATATCACTTATATGTGGAATCTTAAAACACAATACAAATCAACTTATTTATACAACAGAAACAAATGCACAGACTTATAAAGCAAACTTATAGTTACCAAATGGGAAAAGAGGTAAGGGAAAAGGATAAATTAGGAAGCTGGGATTAACATATATGCACTACTATATATAAAACAGATAATTAGCCAGGACCTTCTATATAGCACAGGAAACTCTACTCACTACTCTGTAATAATCTACATGGGAAAAGAATCTGAAAAAGAATAGATGTATGTATATGGATAACTAAATCACTTTGCTATACACCTGAAACTAGACAATATCATAAATCAACTATATTTCAATATAAAATTCTAAAAATAAAAATTTTTAATTAAAAAAACTACTAGAACTAATGCATCCAGGGACTTCCCTGGTGGTCCAGTGATTACAAATCTGCCTTGCAATGCAGGGGATGCAGTGTGATTCCTGGTTGGGGAACTAAGATCCTACATGCCACGGAGCAACTAAGTCCACATGCCACAACTACAGAGCCCTCATGCCACAACAAAAGATTCCACATGACACAATGAAGACCCCAGGTACTGCAATTAAGACCTGTTGCAGCCAAATATATTAATTAATTAAAAAAAACTAATACATTCACAAAGGTAGCAGGACACAAGATTAATATACAAAAATCTACTGCATTTCTATGGGCTTCCCAGGTAAACTCAGTGCTAAAGAATCCACCTGCCAATGCAGGAGGTACAGGTTAGATCCCTGGGTCAGGAAGATCCCCTGGAAAAGGGAATAGCAACCCACTCCATTATTCTTGTCTGGAGAATTCCGTGGACAGAGGAGCCTGGCAGGCTACAGTCCATGGGGTCGCAAAGAGTTGGACACAACTGAGTACATACAAATTGCATCTCTATACACTAATAATGAACTAGCAGAAAAAGTAAAAAAAAAAAAAAAGCCCATTCAAAATTATATCAAAAATAAAATACCTAAGAATGAACTTAAGCTAGGAGCTGAAAGATCTATATATTGAAAACTATAAAAGAATAATAAAGAAAACTGAAGGTGATTCAAAGAAACGGAAAGCTATTTCATGCTCTTGGATTGGAAGAACTAATATAGTTAAAATGGCCATTCTACCCAAAGAAATCTACAGATTTACGCAATCTCAGATATGCAGATGACACCACCCTTATGGCAGAAAGTGAAGAACTAAAGAGCCTCTTCATGAAAGTGAAAGAGGAGAGTGAAAAAGCTGGCTTAAAACTCAACATTCAGAAAACTAAGATCATGGCATCCAGTCCCATCACTTCATGGCAAATAGATGGGGAAACAGTGGAAACAGTGTCAGACTTTATTTTGGGGGGGCTCCAAAATCACTGCAGATGGTGACTGCAGCCATGAAATTAAAAGACGCTTACTCCTTGGAAGGAAAGTTATGACCAACCTAGATAGCATATTCAAAAGCAGAGACATTACTTTGCCAACAAAGGTCCATCTAGTCAAGGCTATGGTTTTTCCAGTAGTCATGTATAGATGTGAGAGTTGGACTATTAAGAAAGCTGAGGGCCGAAGAATTGACGCTTTTGAACTGTGGTGTTGGAGAAGACTCTTGAGAGTCCCTTGGACTGCAAGGAGATCCAACCAGTCCATCCTAAAGGAGATCAGTCCTGGGTGTTCATTGGAAGGGCTGATGTTGAGGCTGAAACTCCAATACTTTGGCCACCTGATGTGAAGAGCTGACTCATTTGAAAAGACCCTGATGCTGGGAAAGATTGAGGGCAGGAGGAGAATGGGACCACAGAGGATGAGATGGTTGGATGGCATCACCGACTCAATGGACGTGGGTTTGGGTGGACTCCGGGAGTTGGTGATAGATGGGGAGGCCTGGCGTGCTGCTGTTCATGGGGTTGCAAAGAGTTGGACACGACTGAGTGACTGAACCGAACTGAATGCAATCGCTATAAAAATATCCATGACATTTTTCAGAGAACTAGAACAAATAATACTAAAATTTATATGGAACCACAAAAGACCTGAAATTGCCAAAGAATCCTGAGGGAAAAGAACAAAGCTGGAGGTACAACCCTTCCGGACTTCAGATTATACTACAAAGCAGCATGGTACTGGCACAAATACAGACACAAAAATTAATAGAACACACACAGAGCCTAGAAGCAACCTCACATGCCTATGGTCAATTAATCTATGACAAAGGAGGCAAGAATATACAATGAAGAGAAGATAGTATCTTCAACAAGTAGTGTTGAGAAAGCCAGACAGCTATATGTAGAGGAATGAAATTGGGACTTTCCCTTACATCTTATACAAAAATAAACTCAAAAGAGTTTAAAGACCTAAATGTAAGAAATGACACACCATAAAATTCCTAGGAGAGAACATAGGAGAACATTCTTTGATATAAATTGTAGCACTGTTTTCTTACATCAGTCTCCAAAAGCAAAAGAAATAAAAGCAAAAATAAATAAATGGGGCCTAATCAAACTTAAAAGCTTTTGCACAGCAAAGGAAACCATAGACAAAACCAGAAATGGGAGAAAATATTTGCAAACGATGTGACCAGCAAGGACTTAATTTCCAAAATATACAAATAGCTCATACAACTCAATCACAAAAAGAAAAACCCCAAACAATGCAATAAAACAGACTGGCAAAAGACATATATTGACATTTTCCCAAAGACATGTTGTAGTCGTTTAGTCACTAAGTTGTGTCCAACTCTTTTGTGACCCCACGGACTATAGCCAGCCAGGCTCCTCTGTCCATTGAATTCTCCAGACAAGTATACTGGAGTGGGTTGCCCTTTCCTTCTCCAGGGGATCTTCCTGACCCAGGGATTGAACATGGTTCTTTTGCATTGGCAGGCAGATTCTTTACGAATAAGCCTCTAGGGAAGCCTAAAGAAGACATACAGATGGCCAAAAACACATGAAAAGACGCTCAACATCACGAATCACAGAAATGCAAAGCAAAACTACAATAAGCTATTACCTCATGCTGGTTAGAAAGACTATCAACAAAAGCCTACAAATAATAAATGTTGGTGAGGATGTGGAGAAAAGGGAATCCTCCTACACTGTTGGTGGGAATGTAAATTGGTGCAGCCACTATGGAAAACAGTATGGAGGTTCCTTAAAATGCTAAAAATAGAATTACCATATGATCCAGCAATTCCACTCCTGGGTACACATGCAGAAAATTACAGCAATGTGGATGGACTTGGAGGTACTACGCTTAGTGAAACAAGCCAGAGAAAAAAATACTTAATGATAACACATATGTAGAATCTAAAAAGTAATACAAATCTATACACAAAATGGAAACACTCACTAACATAAAAAAGCAAACTTATGCTTATCAAAGGGGAGAGGGAGGTGAGGAGGGACAAATTAAGCAGATGAGATTAACAGATACAAATTACACAAAATAGATAAGCAACAAGAATTTACTGTATAGCACTGGGCATTACAAACCCAGTATCTTATAATAAACTATAATGGAATATAATCTGCAAAAACCCCACAAAAACCCAAATCATGCTGCACATCTGAAACTAAAATACTGTAAATCTTCAATCTTCAGTACTTCAATTAAAAAAAAGAAATAAGTTCAAGACCAAAAAAAAAAAAAACAACTCTGAAAGAAACAGTATTGTAATAAAAAGTTGAAAGAAGCATATATTCAACTTTCACATATAAACATTAGTTCATGGGGTTCTCAAGGCAAGAATACTGAAGTGGTTTACCATTCTTTTCTCCTGCAGACTACATTTTGTCAGAACTCTCCACCATAACCCGTCTGTCTTGGGTGGCCCTACACAACATGGCTCATAGTTTCATTGAGTTAGACAAGGCTGTGGTCCATGTGATCAGATTGGTTAGTTTTCTGTGATTGTGGTTTTCATTCTGTCTACCCTCTGATGGAGAAGAATAAGAGGCTTATGGGAGCTTCCTGATGGAAGAGACTGACTGAGGGGGAAACTGAGTCTTGTTCTGATGCGCAGGGCCATGCTCAGTAAATCTTTAATCCAATTTTCTGCTGATGGGCAGGGCTGTGTTCCCTCCCTGTTGTTTGACCTGAGGCCAAACTATGGTTGAGGTAATGCAGATGATGGTGACATCCTTCAAAAGGTCCCATGCATGCACTGCTGCACTCAGTGCCCCCTACCCTACACCACCAACCCACACCTCTGCCGAAGACTCCTGGACACTCATAGGCAAGTCTGGGTCAGTCTCTTGTGGGATCACTGCTCCTTTCTCCTGGGTCCTGGTGTGCATAAGCTTTTGTTTGTACCCTCCAAGAGTTTGTTTCCCCAGTCCTGTGTAAGTTCTGGTGGCTCTATGGTGGGGTTAGTGGCGACCTCCTCCAAGAGGGTTTATGCCATACCCAGGTCTATTGCACCCAGAGCCCCTGCCCCTGCAGCAGTCCACTGCTGACCTGTACCTCCACAGGAGACACTCAAACGCAGTTCTGGCTCAGTCTCTGTGGGGTCTCTGGGTCCTGGTGTGCACAAGTTTTGTTCGAGGCCTCTGAGCATCTCTGGCGGGTATGGGGTTTGATTCTAAATGCAATTTTGCCCCTCCTACCATCTTGCTGGGGCTTCTCCTTTGCTCTTGGATGTGGTTATCTTTTTTTGGTTGGATCCAACATTCTCCTGTTGATGGTTGTTCAGCAGCAAGTTGTAATTTTGGAGTTGGTGATGGACAGGGAAGCCTGGCATGCTGCAGTCCATGGGGTTGCAAAGAGTTGGACATGACTGAGTGACTGAACTGAAACGTTAGTGCCATGCAAGTTTCTTATTATAGAATATCCCTTAAGTTTGTTAAGAATGAAAATTCATTGACTACTGCCAAGGCATTAGTGAGATACAATAAAGGTTTTGCTTGGAATGCTGGATGGAGTTAGTGGTAAAGAAGGTAGTTCAAGTATCACTTTCCAAAGACAGGAATAGGCTTCCCAGATAGCTCAGTGGTAAAGAATCTGCCTGCCAAAGCAGGAGATGTGGATTCGATCCCTAGGTTGGGAAGATCCCTGGAGGAGAAAAAAGCAACATACTCTAGTATTCTCGTCTGAAGAATTCCATGGATGGAGGAGCCTGGCAGGCTACAGACCATGGGATCGCTAAAGAGTCAGACATGATTAGCAACTAGACAGCAAAGATAGGAATGGGCTGGTATGCTAAGGACCAATTCACAGAAATAGCAACCCACTCCAGAATTCTTGCCTGGAAAATCCCATGGACAGAGAAGCCTGGTAGGCTACAGTCCTTGGGGTCACAAAGAGTTGGACACGACTGAGTGACAGTTTCACTTTCTTTCAACTCATAGAAAACATAAAGCTTGCAAAATGTTCTTCAATGCAACTTGACAGTACTAACAAACAGTTAAAATAGCAGTTTTTTTTTACACTTATACAATTTCAATATAAAGGAAATACTAAGGAAGAATTTTTTTCAACATCATTACTAAAAATAAGACTAGCCCTGCACTGTATAACTACATAGACAAATGTTTCAAGTGATAAAACACTGCCAACCAATGTGGCTGAAAGTTTAGGTTTCCAATAGAAGTAACACTATGATGGCTCAGCTGCAATTATAAGAAAATCTTCTGAGTAGTTACTCAGATTAGGATGTCCCCAGAACATAAATCAACGTGTTTACCTTCATCAAGAAAACACTGCCATGAAAATAATGTCAGTGGCACTCAACAGTCTGCTTACTGATGTAAAATCTGAGAATTACTAAAAGCTAATGTATTACATTTCAGATTATGCTCTATATTTTGTGATACCATATAAGTTGAATGTAAATAATGATTATTGCATGCTGGGTATGATGATAATCAAGAAGAAAGTTCTGCTGAGAATGTCTGAACTACAGAATAAATTCTCAGTGTTTCTGCAGGAAAAGAAAGCAGTTTGGGGACCTTCCCTGGAAGTCCAGTAGTTAGGACTCCATGCTTCCACTGCAGAGGGTGTGCCTGCAATTCCACATGCTGAATGGCATGGCCAAAAAATAATAATCTTAAAAAAATTAAAACAGAAATCAGTTTAAACCAACTTTTTAAAGATACAAATTAGACAGTTTGATATTTTTGTGTTATATTTTCAGTATATTTGTAATCAAAGCTCTGTAATTACCCCATGCAAGGACACAGTACAATGTGGTTTTCAGTGACAGACAAGCTCTGAAAACTGAAAGGAAAGTTAGAACCTTGGAAGAACAAAGGTTTTACATATTTTTATGACATATTCCATAATTTAACAATTATCATTGACTTAGGCAAGGCTCTTAATATTACTAATTCTGCAAAAAGTTTTCACTGAATACCTTATCAATCTGATAGAACATTTTGCATTTTATTTTCCTTCAGAAAATTTCACACACAAGAAATTAATGAATCTTTAATCTCTCTTTCATAAAAAGATAATCTGAACTCAATTGTACTTTATAAGATTAATTATTAGAACTAGGTGCTGAGGAGAGATTGAAGACACATTCTGTAAATACAGTATCGTTAGTCCCTCAGTTGTATCAGACTCTTCGTGACCACACGGACTATAGCCCGCCAGTCTCCTCTGTCCAGGGGATTTTCCAAGCAAGAATATTGGAGTGGGTTGACATTTCCTTCTCCAGCGGATATTCCCAACCCAGGGATTAAACCTGGGTCTCCTGCATCACAGGCAGATTCTTTACTGTTCATGGCACCAGGGAAGCCCAAATACAGCATTACTTAGTTCACTTTGGATTATAATATCCTGAGCTTGCTGAAACTGCCTTAAAATAACTTGTTCTACTTTCATCACCACTTGTACATAAGACTGGTCTCTTTACTATGAGTGTTATTAAAACAAAACATAAACATTTTAGATATGCATCATGCCCCATGAGTAGTGGTCTCTAGATTACTTAACAAGCAAGAAGTGAAAACTCGTTTGTAACACTGAAAATTCAAATATTGATATACACATAATGTTCATTTAAAAATGTACATAGGCATTTAATATGAGGAATTACTTCACTCAACTTTTGGGTTTTTTGTGGAATTACAAACAGACATAATAGCAATTATATTAATCACCTATGTGCATACTTTCATAAATGTGTGGTTTCTGTAATTCTTTTGATCTTTATATTTGCTTTGATTCTATTTATTGAAACATAATTGATGGCTCTTGAATCTAATAAAACAAGCTTGGATTTTATGTCTTTATTTTCATAGTGTTTTAGTTCTATTGTAATTTTTCAAAAGTATCAATAAGCTACTGGCTGAAATTTTTTTTAATATCTGATAATTGACCACAGATAGCTTAAGAAGCACTGCCCAAACTGTCTCCAGTTCAGATGACAAAGAATCCGTCTGCAATGTGGGAGACCTGGGTTCGATCCCTGGGTTGGGAAGATCCCCTAGAGGAGGGCATGGCAACTCACTCCAGTATTCTTGCCTGGAGAATCCCCATGGACAGAGGAGCCTGGCGGGCTACAGTCCATGGGGTCACAAAGAGTTGGACACAACTGAGCGACTAAGCACACAGCACAGGGACCATCTTCCCCGCTTCATGGGTCACAGTCTTATGGCGAAGGGGCTTGTGTAACTCAGTGAAGCTATGAGCCATTCCATGCAGGGCCACCCAAAACAGATGGGTCAAAGTCAAGAGTTCTGACAAAATGTGGTCCACTGGAGGAGAGAATAACAAATTACTCCAGTATTCTTTTGCCTTGAAAACCCCATGAACAGTATGAAAATGCAAAAAGATATGACACTGGAAGATGAGCTCCCCAGGTCAAAAGGTGTCCAATTTATTACTAGGGAAGAGTGGAGGACAATTACTAACAGTTCCAGAAAGAATGGAGTGGCTGGGCCTAAGTGGAAATGACACTCACTTATAGATGTGTCTGGTGATGAAAGAAAAATCTGATGCTATAAAGAACAGTATTGCATAGGAACCTGGAATGTTAAGTCCATGAATCAAGGTAAATTGGACATGGTCAATCACGAGATGGCAAGATTGAACATCGACATTTTAGGAAATCAGTGAACTAAAATGAACAGGAATGGGGCAAATTTAATTCAGATGACTATTATATCTGCTACTGTAGGCAAGAATTCCTTAGAAGAAATGGAGTAGTCCTCATAGTCAACAAAAGAGTCTGAAATGCAATACTTGGATACAATCTCAAAAATGACAGAATGATCTAGGTTTGTTTTCAAGGCAAACCATTCAACATCACAGTAATTGAAGTGTATGGCCCAACCACTGATTCTGAAGCTGGACTTGACAGGTTCTACAGAGACCTACAACATCTTCTAGTACTAACACCAAAAGCAGATGTCCTTTTCATCATAGGGGATTGGAATGCAAAAGTAGGAAGCCAAGACATACCTGGAATAACAGGTAAGTTTGGTCTTAGACTACAAAATGAAGCAAGGCAAAGACTAACAGAGTTTTGTCCAGAGAATACACTAGTCACAGCAAACACCCTTTTCCAACAACACAAGAGACGACTCTACACATGGACATCACCAGATGGTCAATACCAAAATCAGACTGATAATGTTCCTTGCAGTCAAAGATGGAGAAGCTCTATACAGTCAGTAAAAACAAGACCTGGAGCTGACTGTGGCTCTGATCATCAGCTCCTTATTGCAAAATTCAGGCTTATATTGAAGAAAGTAGGGGAAACCACTGGGCCATTCAGGTATGACCTAAATCAAATCCCCTATGATTATACCATGGAGGTGACCAATAGATTCAAGGGATTAGATCTGGTAGACAGAGTGTGTGAAGAACTATGGACAGAAGTTGATAACACTGTACAGAAGGCAGTGACCAAAACTATCCCAAAGAAAAATAAATGCAAGAAGGCAAAGTAGTTGTCTGAGGAAGCTTTACAAATAGCCGAGGACAGAAGAGAAGCAAAGGACAAGGGAGAAAGGGAAAGATATACTTAACTGAATGCAGAGTTCCAGAGAATAGCAAGGAGAGATAGGAAAGCATTCTTAAGTGAACAATGCAAAGAAATAGAGGAAGACAACAGAATGGGAAAGACTAGAGATCTCTTAAAGAAAATTGGAGATATCAAGGGAACATTTCATACAAAGATGGGCATGAAACAGTAAGGTCCTAACAGAAGCAGAAGAGATTAAGAAGAGATGGCAACAATATACAAAAGAACTGTACAAGAAAGATCCTAATGATTCGAATAACCACAATGGTGTGATCACTCACCTAGAGCCAGACATCTTGGAGTGTGTAGTGAAGTGGGCCTTAGGAAGTATTCCTATGAACAAAGCTAGTGGAGGTGATGGAATTTCAGCTAAGCTAGTTAAAAATCCTAAAAGATGGTGCTGTTAAAGTGCTGCACTCAATATGTCAGCAAATGTGGACAACTCAGTAGTGGCCATAGGATTGGAAAAGGTCAGTTTTAATTCCTACCCCAAGAAAGGGCAATGCCAAAAAATGTTCAAACTACCATACTGTGCTCATTTCACACACTAGCAAGGTTATGCTCAAAATCCTTCAAGCTAGATTTCAGCAGTACATGAACCAAGAACTTCCAGATGTACAGCTGGGTTTAGAAAAGGCAGAGGAACCAGAGACTGAACTGCCAACATTCGTTGGATCATGGAGAAAGGAAGTGACTTCAAAAAACATACACTTCTGCTTCACTGACTATGGTAAAGCCTTTGACTGTGTCGATCATAACAAACTAGAAAATTCTTAATGAGATGGGAATGCCAGATGACCTTACCTGTCTCCTGAGAAACCTGTATGTGGGTCAAGAAGTAACAGTTAGAACCAGACATGGAACAACAGACTGGTTCCAAATTGGGAAAGGAGTATGACAAGGCTGTATATTGTCACCATGCTTATTTAACTTCTATGCAGAGTACATCATGTGAAATGGTAGGCTGGATGAAGTACAAGCTGGAATCAAGATTGCTGGGAGAATCATCAACAACCTCAGATATGTAGATGATACCACTCTAATGGCAGAAAGTGAAGAGGAACTAAAGAGCCTCTTGATGAGAGTGAAAGAGGAGGGTGAAAAAAACTGGCTTGAAATTTAACATTTAAAAATCTAAGATCATGGCATGTGGTCCCATCACTTAATGGCAAATAGAAGCAGAAAAAGTGGAAGTAGTGACAGATTTTCTTTTGTATGGCTCCAAAATCACCATAGACAGTGACTGCAGCCATGAAATTAAAAGACACTTGAAGGAAAGCTATGGCAAACCTAGACAGCATATTAAAAAGCAGAGACATCACTTTGCCAACAAAGGTCCATCTAGTCAAGGCTATGGTTTTTCCAGTAGTCATGTATGGATGTGAGAGTTGGACCATAAAGAAGGCTGAGCACCAAAGAACTGATGCTTTCAAATCGTGGTGCTGGAGAAGACTCTTGAGAGTCACCTGGACTGCAAGGAGATCAAAGCAGTCAATCCTAAAGGAAATCAACCCTGAATATTCATTGGAAGGACTGATGCTGCAGCTGAAACTCCAATAAACTTTGTCCACTTGATGTGAAGAGCCAACTCACTGGAAAAGACCCTGATGCTGAGAAAGATTGAGGGCAAAAAGAGAAGGGGGCAGAAGAGAATGAGATGGTTAATAACATCCCTGACACAATGGACATGAATGGACATATCCCACTATGTGGGACAGTGGAGGACAGAGGAGCCTGGGGTGCTGCAGTCCATGGGGTCACAGAGAGTCGAACATGACTGGTGACTGAACAAAAACAGGCACCATCTTGGCCTACCAGGGAATCTGCATGCATCTCAGTCCTTTAGATTTGGGCTGGCCCAACTCACTCAACTGAATCCTAGAAGGTTTGGATCAAAGGATTTAGCACAAATTGTTGCCTGGGATCCATGCACTTCATCCTGTTTATACAGACTCAACTGCATGACCCTCTGAACCCCCCACATCCCATCCCTGGACCCCAAACCAAAATGAAACATGCCAGAGTCATTCAGGCTGTTGAGAAATGCTGATGGAAATGCCTTTCCTTGTTTTTATTTTATTTTATTTAAAGAACACAGATGGAATGTACTGAGCTGAGGCAGAGGAGCTAAGTTGAAAATCAGGTTAACAAAGAGAAAAATGTTAAGAATAGAGCAGAAACTAATTATTTATAAGGAATCTCGCCACCAGGAAACACAAAGAGGCTAGGAACCTGTTGAGCCTTGGGAGAAAGCTTTGGCTTCTGCTTCTAGACACGACTTGCAAGGAGCCCTTCAGCATGCCCTTGGCCTCTTGGAGAAATGCTCAGAAGTGTGGGTAGATTCTCCACACTCCAAACAACATTCACAGAAAACACAAATCCCCAAGCACTGCACACATGAAACCTCTAACTTCTGTATTATTGGACATCTCTTATGAACTGGGCACTTCACAGGCATCAACTCTTTAATCCTTACAACAACCCCATGAACTCAATATTCTTAGCCCTATTTTACAGGTGAGATAAATGAGACCCAAGGAATATGAAGTTCCTTACCCTCCGGTTCACTTTCTCTTCTCTTGCTATGTCATCATCCCACCCTGGCTGCCCCTACCACCTTTTCCCTTGATTCTGTGCATCTTTCATAACCCAGTCTAGACCTGTGGTCCTCAGCTTGGGCTTCATCTTGGAATCACTTGCAAAGCTTTAGAAAAATGTTGCTATCTGGGTGCCATGCCCAGGAAGTCTAATTTTAATTGATCCAGCACTGACCAATTAAATTGTAATTACTCAGCTTGGCTCAAGAGGGAGGGGATATGTGTGTGTGTGCATGTGCATGTGTGTGTATATATATATATATATATAATATTATTACTGATTCTCACTGATGTATGGCAGAGACCACCATATCACTGTAAAGCTATTATCCTCCAATAAAAAAAAAAATCCTACATAATTCTCATGTTCACCTAACACTGAAGACTGCTGACCTAGACACTAACAAAGCTGAGTCAAGGGCCCCTTTTCTATGAGCCTATATAGCCCCTTATCTTTATTCAGTCCTTCATTTTTTTAAAAAAGTACCTACAATCTAATTTAACCTCATGGTTTGCCCACTGCAGATGTTACACGATGGAAGGCAGGGACTTTCCTGTTCATGTTTGTTCATTCGTTCATTCACTAATTTATCAAGTATCTAGTCTGAATCCCGCTCTGTGCTAGGAGGTGGAAACATAATGGGAAACAAGGGGCCACGTACACTCAGAGTTTAGTGAAGGAAACAGAAAAGAAGAAGACAATGTCTGTGTTCTTGTTTTCTCTTGCCATGTAACGAACAACCCAAACATAGCGGCCTACAGTGTGTCCCTGCCTGCAAGTTCCAGCTCTTTCCAGAGCTGTGCCAATGGCTCAGCTCCCCTCACCTAGGGGTGCACAGAGAAATGAGGCAGGCTGCCCGCAAGAAGATGCATCTGAGGAAAAGATCTGGAAGAGGAGTAAGAACACTTTAGGCAAGGGGTTCTTGGGTCCTAGATAGCCTGAGCAGGACTGGCTACACCATACATGTGGCCCAGTGTGAAATGAAAAGCCACACAAAGCAGGAAAAAAGTGCTAAGGGTCCTAAAATATAAAGCTTGTTCCTTTTTTCCATGGTCTCTCTCAGGCACCACGGTGTTCTTTACTTGCTCTTTAATGCCATTCTAAGTAAAGAAAAATTAAAATTTACAATTCTTAGCATTAGTTTTACTATCCATCTTTATATTGTGCAAGGCCAGTTTGAAATGCAAATACAAAAGCTTTTAACGCCTATGAAGAATCACCAAAATTATGTAAGTCCTATTTTATAACCAGTATATATACATTTGTATTTCATTCTTACCAGAACAATGGAAAGCCTGTGCCAAATTAACTCAACCATTTCTATTTTGCTTCTTGACATACACACACCTTCTACCAGTACTCTCTACCTTCAGGTAGAAAAGAAAGGAGTAGGAATGACGTGTTTTTCCCTTTCCATCTATGTCTTCATTTTCAGCAACAGTAGTTTATTAATACAGGAGAATAAATGAGTAGGAAAGGATATGGGTTCCATAGGGTTCCTTGGTCACTCGTGCTTTCTTAGACGCTCCTTCTTTTCTCAAGTAGATCTAGTTTGAATGGGGACCCTGGTCTCTCCAGGATGTTTGTGCCCTTTCTTCCTTAGTCATAGATGTAAGACACTCACCCCATAGTTGCTTTGAGTCCCACTAAACTCCCATGCACATAGTCCCACCAGAATTCTGGGTTCATGGGGCAGTACAAATGTTACTTGCTAGAGTGGTGGCACTGAGCAGTAGAGACAGATCATATGGGAAATATAGCCTATCTCCTCTGCCCACGTGCCCATCCACTGTCCCACCAGACTTCCTCTACCAAACACAAGGTCAAAAATCAAATTACTAAGAATTTCAAGAAAGTAACAGCAGAGCACTAAATCATGGGTGGACCTTTATTATTTATATTTTTTAAAATTTGAGGACTTGCTTGGTCCAGTGGCTAAGACTCCATGCTCCCAATGCAGGGGGCCTGGGTTTGATCCCTCATCAGGGAACTAATCTCACATGTATCAGTGAAAAGTTCACAGGCTGTAACTAAAGATCCTGCATGCTACAACTCAAAGATCCTGCACAAGGCAGCGAAGATTCTGCATGCCCCAGCTAAGACCTGATGCAGCCAAATTAATAGTTTTTTAAAATAATAAAATATATTTTCAAGTATAGTTGATTTACAATGTTGTATAAACAAAGTGATTCAGTTATACGTGTGTGTGTGTGTGTGTACATACACACATTTTTTTTCACATTCTTTTCCATCATGGTTTGTCACAGGATACTGAATATAGTTCCCTGTGTAGTGTGGACCTCTCTGAGCACAGCGCCCTGTATGACTGCACAGGGGGCAGGCCTATGAAATTGGCCCTGATTCAGAGTTTGGTCTAGAAGGCTAGGGGAATGGGCTCTCAATGGGCACAAGCTTTTTTTTTTTAATGTAACATTACATATTTAAAAACAAAACATTCAGAATAATAATATAAAATATGCAGTTGGTATATTAAATGGACTTTATTCGATGGACACAAGCTTTCAAGAGACTGAGCTTCTCAGCGGGTGGATCTCCTTGGTCCCATGAACTCCTCACCTTCTGGTGAGTGCTATGACCAAAAGAGGACCCAAGTGGGACTCTCCAGAGGGCAGCTTTCAGGGGATGGAAGCCCGTTCTTGGGCCCAAGTCTAAAAGCAAAACAGATGGCGACTTCCACTCTAAAAGGAAAGATGGTGAGAGTGACAAATTTGGTGCTAAGAGAACAGTTACTGTGCCCTTGACCAAACATACTATCCAGATTTAATACACATTCATGAATAAATGAATGTATATACAGCAAACATGTGTGGCTGTGCATTGGAAGAGATGAGTGTGTGTGTTTTGAGGAAATGATGCCTGACTTACACAGGGAATGCTGGCCTGCACTGAAAGCCAACCCTTCCTGTTCGTTAGAATGTGACTTTACATGGGCCCTAACTGTATACCATTCATCCTATGCTATAACACCACAAAAAGAACCACCAAAGCACCATCTTTCATCTTGCTCTTTACATAAATAATTTTTTAATTACGCTATCTAACAAAATACTGAGCTCTATGCTTTCTTGCCTCAATTATGGTTTTCATCATTATATTTATTCTTGCTTCAATCTTGAGATTTACTTTTCTTCGGTTGCATTCCCCACATTTGGATTACAAACCATTCTGCTGCTCATATAAAGAATATGTATTGTGATAAGGAAATGTGCATTTTAATTCTCTAAAACCCAGGCAGTATTTGACCAAACAAATCACTTGGCCATTCAAAAATCACTTTTTTCATTGAGTAGATTCATATAGAACTGGTGAGAAGTCAACACTAAGAAAGAAAATATTACCTGTATTTTGTTGTTGGTGGTGGTGAACTGGGCTGAAATATTTGAATCCTATTGTATTCAGTTTTTTCGTTTAGGTAGGACAAGGAATCTGCCTAAAAGGTACCACCACCAAATAAAAATATTCATACATTTGCTGAAAGAAAATAACCCACTAATGAACTCTGAACTTTAAGAAGAATGAGACTTACCTTCCCTGTTCCCTCTCATAGATCTAAGAGGTTGAATAAATATTGCCTCTAGTTTCTCTTTCTGTTTTGATTAGTGTTTTAACCAGGTACTTTGTACTTGGTCTCGAAAATCTCAGTGCATGCCTGAGTACCTAACCTTTATAAAGATAACATTATTTCCCACTCTACTTTGAAACCTTCAGAAACTCTGGCTTCACTTTCATGACTGAATTCTCTCAACCCTGGACTTTTTTCTTCAAAAAGGTTAGTCTTGGTTCACAGACCTAACTCCTGTCAAGTTCACATATGTAATTTCCATTGCTGTCAACAATTCTAAGGCAGTCTAATCAATAGAGATAATCCTGGATTTTTAAAAAGCTATGCTAATTGCTCTAAATCCTTTTATTCACTAAATCCTCCTTTGTTTCACCCTTCTTTAAAAGAGAATGGTAATTTTTCTCTAAGAATCAATAAACTCTCCCAGAGTCATTGAAGCTTCCAGAAAAGGCTGTCAGGTAAAATTTTTATTTTATCTTCACTTCTTTCCATATTCATTGATCCCACTGGCTCAAAGACACAAAAACAAGACTGCATCGGAGAAAAATAAAACACTGCCATCAGAGCACAAAGTAATTAGTTTTCCACTTCTAGTATTGGGTTAGCCAAAAAGTTCATCGTGTCTTTCCCTAACATCTTACAGAATTAGATGGAAAAACTCCAAACGAACTTTTTGGCCAACCCAATACAAGTGGTTGGCCTCTTTTTGATGCACAAGAGGCTCTTGGTCATGATTTGCGGATTGTTTGATGTATCAAAGACAAGTGCTGGAGAGGAAATTTGAAAAATTCCTATCATTGTATCCCTTCCAACTGTATGAAAGAGACGATTTTCTATAAATCACTTTCAAAATCTATTGTGTCATTTTCAGTTTTCAGAGAAAGGCAATTTGGACCAGTTCTCTGGCAGTCTGGGAGGAAATTTGACTGATGACAAAGCAGTTCAACAGCAAACAGCAATCACAAACACTTAGTGAACAGCAGCTATGGGCCAGTCACCTTACCAGGCACTCGACATGTAAGGACACATAAGACTGAGTCCTTGACTTCCAAAAGTTTACAGTGACATGGGGGAAATAGTAGTCTAGATAATCATGTTGAAATATGCAGAGCTGTAATCCAAGTATGTGCACAGTAGTACAGGGTCACAGACACCTCACATGAGGGATCGAGATCCAGTAGAGTGATTAAGAGCAGAGGCTCTAGAGTCAAACTGAATTTCAATTCCAGATCTGTGATTCCCTGTGTGATCTTGCAAAGTGACTTTGCCTCTCTGTGCCTCAGCTTCCTCCCATTGTTGCTTTTGTCCAGTCACTAAGTCGTGTCCAACTCCTTGTGACCCCATGGACAGCAGCATGCTAGGCTTCCCTATCCTTCACTATCTCCTGGAGTTTCCTCAAACTCATGTCCATTGAGTCAATGTAATAGTGATAATAAGACTACCCATCACAAAGGGTCATTGTGAAGAGTAAATCAGTAACTTAGAAAAGTGCCTGGAACATGGCACTCAATAAATATTCGTCATTATTAATGGCATCAATTTATACACAAAAGAGAGCCTGAGACTTGACCTACAAAAGTGGAACAGAGAAATGCAGACTTCATGTTAGAAGCATGTTTGGGGAGTCCCAAGCAACTCTGGAGAACAGATTCACAGACCGGAAGTGTGACATCAGCACACACTGCTCTGGACTGTGACGTGTAAGGATCTTAGCTCTGCACCTCACTCACTAGCTGGGTACCTCAGCAAGGTAACCTGGCATGAACACAGAAGGTGCTCAATACATGGGAATGAGTGTTACTAGAAGCATATGGGAGAAAATGGCTTGAGATTGGCACTAGAAGTCTGTCTCAGTTCAGATTGTGGAGGGCTTATATGTGACATGTGTTACTCAACAGTTGCTACAATAATGTTGTGTAATGAAACCCCCCCCCCAAATGTTAGTAGCTTATGACAACAAGCATTGTTTTCATACTCACAGGTAGGTAATCTGAGGTTTGGCTTATTTGGGTTCAATTTTGCTGGACCTGCTTGGGTTAAGGTGGGCTTGGCACCAGGCTACAGACCAATTCTGCTCCATGTGTCTTACTCTGGGACCTATAGTCACCTGCATGGAGCATAACTTCTGGGCAGGTATTTCTCTTGACAACAGCTGAAGCCAGAGGCGGGGGTCCAAACCATATAAGCACATTGAAAGTCTGTTCACGTCACATCAGTCAAGATTCCATTGACCCATGCAAGCCAATGGGCAAGTATATGGAGTTCACATTATAGCAAGGATTGCATATAACTGAATCTCTTTGCTGTACAGCAGAAATTAACACAGCACTGTAAATCAAACAACAATCCAATCCACGTGTTTGGGAGTTTTCATTCTTTCTACAGATTACAAGATCCATGGAAGGTATTTTGTTGAGGAAATGAAGTGATTATATCTAAATTTTGGAATGTTCATCCTGGTGGTTATATGGAAGGTGAATGGGGTGGGGAGGGCCTGGAGGCACAGGGGCAAATGCTTCTACTTCATGGATTGGACCATGACCATGGTCCATGGTTAAGATACGGGATCACATGAAGAGGACAAATGTGAAAAAATTTGATGAGTTAGGATTACCAATACTTGGTTGTTAACTTGGTGGCTAGATATGGCAAGAGTGGGAGGGGGCAGGAATGGTAAGAGAAAAAAGGTAGGGGTGATTCAGAAGTTCTTTGATTAGACAACTAGAAGGATGGTGACAGTAATCCTGAAATAGGAGGGGTTAGAAAGAGCACTTTTTTTCCAGGAAGAGTATGAAGGAAGGTTGTGAATCCAATTTTGAACACGGTGGTGGCTTTGTAATATATCCATTTGCCTAGATGAACTTGTATGTCCCAGAATTCCTTTCTCTGAGTGTTTCTGGTTACAATTGGTGTCCAGATATTCTGTTGGCCAAAATGTTCATTCAGGCTTTTCCCTAACATGGTATGGAAAAAACCCAAATGAACTTTTTGGCCAACCCAATACTTGGAAGGTCAGTGCAGAGGCCCCAGGCAATGCTGCAGTTCATGCATTGTCACTTATGTATTGGCTCAATACTTGGGATTTGGTGGCAGCTGGGCCCACAGGTGCTCCACTTTGCACCTTTATCCACCTTCTGCTTTTCTGACTCCTGGACCTGGTGTATGGTTAACTTCATAGTAAAAGATGCTAGCTTCTCCTGTAGGACACCCACACCATCAAAGTTGTAGGGACAGGCCATAAGACACTGACCCAGGCTCTAGTCCTTTCTCACAGGTTCCTATTGGTCCCTCGATCCACCCCGATTTTACAGCCATCTTCCCTTCCTAATTACCTACCCTGCTGACTTCAAGTGTCAGAATCCAGTGTAGAGACCAAAACTCACAGAAAACACCAACATCAACAAGGGCAAGATAACAATTCCCTATAATAAATAATATATATGTGCTTTCCTAGTGGTTCTATGTCTCTGATGAAACAAGGCAGTTAGGTTGAGTCTGAGATGCAGTTAGGATACAGTTAGGTTGAGTCTGAGATGCCAGTGGTAAATGTATGCAGAAATATGGTCTATATTGAGAAAAGTAAGTAGAAATGTACACATGATAATATACTGGTTTGGAAGTGGGAGTTAATGATACAGGAATCAACACATTGCATCAGAGACTGTTGAAAGTTAAAAAGGGAGACTTCCTGAAGACAAAATGATGGCGAATTCCAACATTCAAGGGTCAGGAAGACAGAGAAGAGGAATCAAGAAAGCACAAGCAACAATCGAAGGGATACGGAGAAAATCAGAAACAAGGGCTGGTCTGGAAGCCACACGATGAAGTATTTGAGAACAGAACATCTATTGGGGCGGGGGTGGGGGGCAGCCCGGCACAAAAGTCAAAGATAATGAGAAGAACATCATGGGCTGCTGACATAGCTTTCAGGTAGAATCTGGTCTCAAAGCCCTGGTGGGAGGTCAAGGAATAGGTAAGGCATTTGTTTTTCAGGGGTGGGAGAGATGGTCATGATGTCAAGAGAAGAATTCCTTAGGATGACAGCAATCTGAACCTATTTATATTCAGAGGGGAGAAAGCAGACTGGAGATCAGGATTCCAGAGAGAGGGAGTGTAATGGATGTGGTAGGTGCTGTGACACACGATATGAAGAAGCACCTGGGCAGAGTAGTCAGCCTTGATGGAAGCCATTAGAAACAGTGTTTCCTCCAAGGCAGGCAGGAAGGAGGGAGGGATAAGGTCATCAGTGTATGGGAATTATTTGATGGGCCTTACTTTCTTAGTAAACCAGGAACCATATTGTTATACCAGTAACCATATCATTTTATCACATAAAAGTACTGTGTTCACATTTGACTGTAAGCCCATGGGACTGCCTCCCCCAGAAAGGGCACCTCTTCTAATTGGCACAAAACATGGTTCTGGCTTATCCTTTATGGAGATTGGAACATAGAATGGGTGTTCCAAAGATTCTGGGAAGCTAAGAAAGCAAAACAAATATTCTCTGTGAATATTGAGTACGCTAAAAAGAAAGGTTTGAAGAGAACAATGTTTGAGGTAGCCATTAGGAAGATAAATAGAAATGAAGTAAGTTTTAGGGGAGATGCAAACATTCAGTCCATAACAGAAGTAGCCAGATTACATACATAATTTGATGGATCTGATAAGAGATTTAAGAAAGAGAGTTAGCGAAGATAACTCTTAGGTTTGGGGTCTGAAAACATGAGGGAATTAGTGAAAGTATACTGAAAATGTTTAACAAATGTCACTGGGAGTTGGGGGGGGGGTACTTCCCTGCAGGTCCTTAGGTTAGGAATTTGTGCTTCCACTGCAGGGGGCATGGGTTCAATCCTGAGTTGGGGAACAAGGATTCCCACGTGCTCCATGGCACAGCAAAAAAAAAAAAAAAAAAAAAAAGTCACTCTGGAGGGAACAAAGTACTTACTTGCAGTATTTGACAATCCCTATGGGGTAAATGTGGCTTCACAGAACACAGTTGAGAAGAGATGTTAACTTTTGGACATGGTTTTTCGACAATTTATGCATGCGTGCTGAGTCACCTCAGTTGTGTCTGACTCTTGTGTGATCCTATGGACTGTAGCCCGCCAGGCTCCTCTGTCCATGGGATTCTCCAGGCAAGAACACTGGAGTGGGTTGCCATGTCCTCCTCCAGGGGATCTTCCTGACCCAGGGATTGAATTCATGCCTCTTACAGCTCTTGAATTGGCAAGCAGGTTCTTTACCACTGGTGCCACCTAGGAAGTCCCTTTGACAATTTAGCTTCAATCTAAAGACAAAAAGAACTGCAAACTAACCTTGAACTTCAGTGGATGAGTTAGTTTCATGCTGATTTTCTTAATGGTGTGGGTTTGAAATTCTGAAACCTTTCACTGTGTATTGTAGGGTTGGCCAAATGAGTATATATACTTATGCTAATGGGAGCCAGGTGTCTCAGTATTGAAGACAGGAGATATAAATATGGGTTGAGCAAAGACTAGGAAGAGTATGCTGATGGTGAATTGGCATAAACCCCAGTTCTTTCAATGGTCTCCACTGTAAGGCAAGCAAAATACCACAATGGCAGTGACAGCATCGAGCACCAGATCTTTATTTCTAAATATCAGTTTTCATTAAAAAGAATCAAGGATCCTTAGACAAATGACTGATTCCAGGGCTAGGATATAGGAAGTATCAGATGAGCCGGGAACATAATTTTGTGCATATGTGCCAGAAAATAAGAAAGTACACAGAAGTCAGCCTGAATAGGATTCCACTGGCCAAATCTGGGACAATTTCACATCAAAATATATCATGATATGAATGGATAATAACCCAATGAATAAGACAAAAATCCATGATATCAATAGACAAATAGAAAAAGCTCTTTTTTTTACATGCTAACTAATATCAATGAATAAATCTAGATGGAATGATGACTTCAAAAGTGATCATTTTGCCCAAAGAATGGGACAAACTGACATTATGTGCCTCTTGGTATAAAGTACTGAGGAGGAGGAGAGTCTTGTTCTATCTTTCAATGTTTCTGCAAGTTTAAAATTCTTTTAAAATAAAAAGTTAAAAGGTGAGAAAGAGAGATCTACTCTATTAAAAGCCATTTGATAACTTACTTTTGGATTTAATAAGATAGAGGTCATGAGCAACCATACCAGGAGAGATTTCAGCAGAGTGCTGGGGAAGAGAACATAATAGAGATCTGTTGATGAGAGAGTGGGAGATTAGGGAAGAATCAAGGGACTGCCCTGGTGGTCCAGTGGCTAAGACGCCACACTACCAACTCAGGGGGCCCAGGTTTGATCCCTGGTCAAGGAACTATAATCTATAGGGTCACACAGAGTTGGGCACAACTGAAATGACTGAGCACACACGCAGACACACAGGGAACTAGCTAGCCCATGCTGCAACTGAAGATTCCGCATGCTGCAAGGAAGGTGAAACACCCCATGTGCTGCAACTAAGACTCGAAACAGCCCGATAAATTTTTTAAAAAAAGAAAGGATTAAAAGATAATCAAGCGAAAGAGGAATCCTTCAGGGAATTTTACTTAGTTGAATGGGAAAACATGGTTAAGAGAGGGTTGGGGGCTTTCCTGATGGCTTCATGTTTAGGAATCCACCTGCCAATGCAGGGGACATGGGTTTGATTCCTGGTTTGGGAAGGTCCCACGTGCCACAGAGCAACTAAGCCCATGCACCACAACCACTGAGCCCACGTGCTGCAACTACCGGAAGCCCACGTGCCTAGAGCCTGTGCTCCGCAGCAAGAGAAGCACAGCTAAAATAAATGAATAAAATCTTCAAAATGAAGAGCTTCTCTTCCCTCCATCCCACAGACAATCCTAAATAAGTTGGCTGGCAACTGCAATAAACGTCTGGATTGTGTTGGAATCTGGGAATGTCAGTTAAAAAAAAACAAAAAAAAAGACGGGGTTGGGTGTTTTTAATGAGACATCTTAAATATGCGGTTGGCATGTTTCTACGATGATATAATAGAAAAAGAAAAAGGGTGATACATGAAAAGAGTAAAGTGACAGGAGAAAATTACTGAGCGGGCACAAGGGGATAACTAGACCACCTGGTCCTGGTGGGGGTTCAGATATTTCGTCCACGGTACAGGAAGAACACATGAGCAGAGCCACAGAGCTGACAAGTGATGGAGAGATAGGGCCATTTTCTTCATTTGGTTTCTCATTCTTCAGTGTAATTCAAACTGGGAGCCCCAGCTGAGAGTGAGGAGGCAGCAGGGCTGTTGAACATTTGAGGAGAAAGAAGAAGGTATTTTTAATTATCTCAGAAAAAGAGGGAGTGAATAAACTACTGGAGGCATTGGAATGGCCCAGCAATGCTAAGTCCACTTCAGATTTTTTTGAAATCATAAATAAAGGAGCAACTCGGCAGAACTTCCACACCTGGGAAGGATAACTGGGTAATTTGGTCTAATGCTCCAGACAGAAAAGCTGGACAAAAGATTTTTCAAGACTTCTGAAAAGGAACAAGTAGGTAACACAAGAGTGAAGAGAAACTGGTCAGAGAGGAAATTTGGAAAGGCAACAATGGTATCACACTTGCTCTGGTTCTCGGGGGTCATGGGTGATCCTAACTGGGCAGCTGAGATGCCGAGTTCTGCTTTGACGGATTCTCAGGGCTTGGGAGATGAAAGTCAGTGTCCATGGCCTGTCCAGCGTGAGGCCCCTGGGAAACTACTCTAGGAGTCAGAAAAAGTCAGAAGCAAACCTCCCGTGAACTTGCAGCCCAGACTCAAGTCATCCCTGAGGACCAGATTTCTGCCCTAAAACTAGTAGTGATCTGAATCGCTAGTATCCCCATGCCCCTGGTAGTAGCAGAGAAAAGTCTCCATGAGGAAAACATTATGTTTTCAAATACAATCTGAAGCACACATTCAGGTCCTCCATCATGTTACCATCATTGACATCTCCAACAATCTCTTTTCAACCTTCCTCTTTCCACAACCTGTCCCTAATGCCCATCCAGCCTTCAATGGACCCTTGCAGTTTCTGTTCTGTTTAACATGTTTCCTAGCTTTCCACTTTTCCTTATATCCTATTTGTCTAGAATTCCCTTCCCAGCACTTTTTTAAATGGAGGTATCATGGACATTATAACAGTATATTTGTTCCAGGTTGACAACATGATGATTTGATATCTGTAGATACTACGACATGATCACCAGAATAAGTCCAGTTAACACTCATCACTATATTTCATCACAAAAGTTTTCTTGCCATGAGAACCTTTAAGATCTACCCTCTTAGCAGCTTTCAAATATGCATTGCAGTATTAGTAACTATGCGCTTTCCGGGTGGCTCAGGCAGTGAGGAATCTGCCTGCAATACAGGAGACACAGGTTCGATCCCTGGGTCATGAAGATCTGGAGAACGGAAGGGAAACCCACTCCACTATTCTTGCCTGGAAAACCTCATGGACAGAGGAGCCTGGCGGGCTATAGTCCATGGAGTCACAAAGAATCAGACACGACTGAGAGACTAACACACACATTAGTAACTATAGTTGACCACACTGTACATCTCCAGGACTTAATTATTTTGTAACAGGAACTTTGTACCTGTTTAAACACCTCCACCTACCACTTTTTTTTGAAACAGTGACTTAAACAAGATGTAAAGCTGTTTCTTTTTCATTTAAATGTAATAGTCCAAGGGCAGCAAGTCTGGGGCTTCCAAAGATACAACTTCCACCTCTCAACCAGAAGCAGCATCTCCAGCTCTCTCACCTGTCAGGCAGCTACCTTTCCCACCATTTCTGCCCAAGAAAGCCAAGTTCCTTCAGAGTCTGCCTACTCTGTTAACTTGGGCTGGCCCCGAAGTCAGAATTAATCTGTTCCATCCCTGTTTCTTTATTCACTTGTCATTTGATTCCAGCATCCTTTAGTTGCATGTGGGCTCACTCTCTGCTATTTTGTGAGTCCAGGGAGGGCAGACATGTCTTGTCCATCTTTGCATTCTCTGCGTCATCAGCCTTGCTCCCTGCACTGAGTGGGTGCTCATAAATGGTCACTGACTTGAACTGTGACAGCTAGGGAAAAAAATGCCTCAACTGAGGTTAAAAGTGAAAGATCTTCTCTTCCAGTTTCTGGGTCTAATCAAATCAGGCTCCCTGGTTTTACCGAACTTTGAAAAACTTACTTTCAAGGTCAGGAATGAGGGAATAGTCTGCCAGTTTTATTTTATGAGCAGACACAAAGATTAGGCTTGCTTTTTCCTTTTTAGTTACTTCTAACACTGAGCTGATTGATGGAAGGCAGAGGAAAGTAATAAACCTTTATTCACAGGACTACAAAACCCTCTCTGGCTGCTGCCTCCTTCCCTCTCTGGAGATAGATGGGGCCCCTGCTATTATGAAATACACAGCAGAAGGGTGCTTTTCCAGTAATCCCTCTGGTACTCGTCTACATCTTGACTACTTCTTGATAAAGATATCACCCTCTGGATAGAACTTGTCTGCAAGATAAGCAGCCCACATATACTTTGAACTGTTTGGTCTCTTAAAGAGAACAGCAGCCTATAATGAAAAGCAGACTATTCCTTTCAGAGCAATGATTTTCCAGCGTTCACGACAATGCATACTAGGTCAGACCGAGTAGAAATTTCAGAAATAAATTCATCATAATAGTCCATGCCACTCTTGTTCTTTATCTCGGCCAGTAATAATTGGGTGGGGACCAGCCGATGAAGAGTGAAGCCAGGGTAAGGCACAACCCTGGTAAGCCAGGCGACTCTCTGTCCAGCCTGATGCTTCAGTAACAGCCTCATTGTCCAGCTTCATCACTCCTGCTGGCTGGGATGGGTCTTGCTGCAGTAAGCTTTTGCTGCAGACCAAGCCCTCCTAGAAGTGAGTGACTTAAAGCCAAAAATGGGTATAGGGATTTACTTGGTGGTTCAGTGGCTAAGATTGCACTCCCAATGCAGGGGACCCAGGTTCAATCCCTGGTCAGGGAACTATTCATGGATCCCACAGGTGGCAACTAAGAGCTCAAATGCCACAACCAAAGATCCCAAGTGCCACAGCAAAGACCCAGCACATCAAAATAAATCAATTTTAAAAAATAGGTATACCTTCTGACTCTTCTGAAATCTGGCAGGGTAGTTCTTTTTGCCTGGGCTACTGCTCTGACCTAGATTGAGCTCGCACTGTGTCCGAGGCCAGCTGGTGGCTCAGCAGGGCATGGAAGGGCTCGGATGGCCTCATGCATGTTTCCTGAAAATGGCTCAGTGTCCGCCTGGACTGATGCGGGTGCCTCTCATCATCCAGTAGGGGCTAGCTCTGGCTCATCCTCATGATGGTCTCAGGGGTCCAAGTGCAGCGAGAAGACAAGCTCAAGTGCTTGGGCTTTGGAGCCTCTGCTTGGGTCGGGTGGCTGGGTCACAAAGACAGCCCACATATAGGTAGGTTTCATAGCTCAGTCATGTCCGACTCTTTGTAAGACCCTACGGACTGTAGCCCCCCAGGATCCTCTGTTAATGGGATTCTCCAGACAAGAATAGTGGAGTGGAAGGCTGCAATATAAAGGCCACCTCTGTGTGGAAGAATCCGCCCAGCCACACTGAAAAGGGGCACGTGTGCAGGGATGGGAAAAATCTGTGGCTGTTTTTGACTGATTTCACACACAGGCCCTAGCCTCCACCACCTTGTCGCATCTGAATTATTTCCCCTTGGTCACTCTCCCAGAAGGTAACAGCAGAAAAACAAGCTACTGAAAAAAGAAAGTGGTACTGACTGCCTTTCGCAGAGCCCTTGCGCTCTGTTGCCTTACTAGGGCTGCTGCATGCTGCCTGGGAAGACAGTCAAAGCAGATCCCCAAAGAGAAGAGATGGCGCACGTCTGGGTGTGTAAAACCTCCATCCATGTCTACTCAGCTGGGAGGAGGACTGGGGAAGCCAGGGGGCCCATTTCCTGAGGAGTGGATGGCCGAGGGGGTGAGAAAGGAGACACAGAAGACCTCAGTTGGAGGCAGCAGGCCATGGCTGCTTCTTCCCTCCCTCCATCAGCCTATGGGTGTCAGGGTCACCCCAAAGCCACACCTCCTGGAAACATGTACAGCGTAGTTTAAAAAGACGATTGCACATAAAAATTTCATTTTAAAAAGAGTGGTCAGGGGCTTCCCTGGTGGCTCAGTGGCAAAGAATCCGCCTGCCAATGCAGGAGACGCAGATTTGATCCCTGATCCAAGAGAATCGCACATGCCGCAAAGCAACTAAACCCACGCACCACAACTACCGAGCCCATGTGCACTAGAGCCTCTGCTCTGCAACAAGAGAATCCACCAGTGAGAAACCCGCACGCTGCAACGAGAGAGCAGCCCCTGCTTGTCGCAACTAGAGAAAGCCTGTGCAGTAACGAAGACCCAGAACAGCAGGAAAAAATAAAAATAAATAAATGAACATTTTAATCAAACAAAAGAGTGGTTTTAACAGTTTACATTTAACGTTGTATTTAGAGGTCATTTTTTAGCATATAGAAGAATTGCAAGAACACGAATAGTAGGTAGAACAGCTGGCCCTTTACCCCAAGTCACTTATTGTTAACATCTTGCCTCATTTGCTTTATCACTATACTCTAATCCCCCCCATATATACACATACTCTCTCTCCATTACTCTCATTTTATACACACACATACACACACACACCCTGACTTTCTCTCTCCTACTACTCTCAAGTGATTATATATACACACATTGAATCATATGAAACTGAATTGCCTACATTGTGGTTCTGTACCCTAAGTACTTCAGTATTTATTCTCTAAGTCTATCTTCTCAAATATACTTTAAAATTCCGAGAACAAACACTGAAGAAGGGCTCCAATGGCCAGCCGTAGGGAGTCCAGAGCAGGGCACCACAGTGCTCAGCTGGGAAAAGCCCTCTCCCATATGCTCTCCCTTCTCCTTTGAGGCCACAACACCCCCCTCCCCTTCTAGAAGGGCAACACAGCAGGAGGAGACACAACAGAAAGAGACAGGGAGGGATGGGCCATTCAGCCTCAAGAGAAGTGAGGAAGGGGTGAAACATTCATGATGGCTTCTGGGAAATCAAGCAATGCTGGACGGGGTGGAGGGGGGAGAACACTCAGAGTTGTGCTTTATTTCAAACAGCAATGGGAACAAAGCAAAGCATCATGCTGAAAAGGAGCTCATGGGGCTATGAGAAGACTGGACAGACACCCGCAAGGACATGGACTTGCAAAGAAGCCTTGGGAAGCCTTTACGAACCAGAAGCATCTCAGTAGTAGGCACTGAAAATATCTGTTTTTTTTTCCCCCTCTTCTAAAAATGTTCTAGTAACATTTTCCTCCTTTTGAATGAACCGGCCTTATGATGTGAGAAGCAGCGCCCTGCAGCTCGGAGGGTCTCGGCTGTGGCGTGCTGGCCTCTAGTGGTCAGGAAGGAACCTCCCGCTCCGGCTCTGCCTGGCTTCACGGTGACTTCAGTGAGGAGGGGGAATGGGGACTGGGGTTTGTGATGAGTGTCTTAGTGACTAACCATGTGGAGGGCTCCTTGGGAACATTGGAGACTATTGGCCTCTCTACCCAATCCATCATTTACCTGGATAAGAAACTTTCCTTGGCCCAGAACACATTATGGAGGCAGCCTTTAGGGCCAGATGCAAACTCCTTGTTTCTAAGATGTAGACAATATTCTAAAGACGTGTGCATTAGTCGCTCAGTTGTGTCCAAGTCTTTGCAACCCCATGGACTGTACTCTGCCAGGCTCCTCTGTTCATGGGATTCTCCAGGCAAGAATCCTGGATTGGGTAGCTATTCCCTTCTCCAGGGGATCTTCCTGCACTGCATGTGGAATCTTTGCCATCTGAGCTATCAGGGAAGATAATGCTTTCCAGTTTCTCTGATGAAAGGTACACAAGATGGCAGGCAAGATGTGCTTGGAGCAGACCCCCGAGAACATGTCAGAAGGAAAACCAAGTGAAAATAATGTAAACCAAACAAGTCTGAAAACTTGAAAGAAGTACATGTGCATACAATATTATTTTTGGAAAAAATAATCAGTGATGATGTGGCCTCTGTAATAGTTTCTTGGACAAGATGTGCAACTTCTCCAAGCTTCAGCTGACCTGTCCAGGGTAACAGTACATCCTGCATGTATGTGTGACCGAAATCACATGAGTCAAAAGGTGAAGGGCTTACTTTACCTTTCACTGTGCCAGACTGGCACTTGTTAAAGATTTAGCAATTCAGCTATTTTTATTTTACTGTTTTATGTTGATTATTCTTTAGGAGATACAGTCCCATCTCCAGCTTTATGACACACCAGGAGAATCCCTCCCTAAATTGAAACTCTACTTCCCAGCCGGCGCTTCCCTTGTGGCTCAGCTGGTAAAGAATCCACCTACAATGCTGGGTTTGATCCCTGGGTTGGGAAGGTCCCCTGGAGAAGGGAAAGGCTACCCACTCCAGTATTCTGGCCTAGAGAATTCCACGGACTATCGTCCATGGGGTTGCAAAGAGTCGGACACGACTGAGTGACTTCACTTTCAGTTTCATGCATTGGAGAAGGAAATGGAAACCCACTCCAGTATTCTTGCCTGGAGAGTCCCAGGGACAGAGGAGCCTGGTGGGCTGCCGTCTATGGGGCCAAAGAGTCAGACAGGGCTGAAGCAACTTAGTAGTAGCAGCAGTCCCAGGTGGCGCAGTAGTAAATAATCTGCCTGCCAATGCAAGAGGCAAGGGTTGGATTCACAGGTCGGAAAGATCCCCTGGAGAAGGGAATGATAACCCACTCCAATATTCTTGCCTGGAGAATTCCATGGACAGAGGAGCCTGGTAGGCTACAGTCCATGGGGTTGCGAAAGAGTCAGATATGACTGAGGTAATGAACAACAGGAAGTTTCTGGTGTACAGCAAAGTGACTCAGTAATACAAACATATATATATATATGTTTATATATATATATTATTTATATATATTACTTTTATATATATATACTTTTATATATATTTAATATATATATATATTACTTTTAAGATTGGGCAGCAGGAAGGAAGGGGCAGGGATGTTCTAGTTTTTTGGGGGGGCCATGCTGTGCGGCAAGCCTGATCCCAGTTCCGCGTTTGCCACCAGGGATGGAACCCGCGCCCAGGCAGTGGAAGCGGAGCGTGTGAACCACTGGTCCGCCAGGGAAGTTCCAGGGGTATTCTAGATCAACGTTTAGGACTCAGCTCTAAAGACTGTGAGACTTGAAACTCCCAGGTCTATTCTAAAATCTCAAGTGCAGCACTAGAACTACAAACGGTTTACTCAACACAGAAGCCTCCTGAGGCGCACGGAGAAGAGCTGTGGAGGAGGTAAACACAAAGGGAGGTGGAATTTACCTGGAGATGAATTTGCTCTCGGGTTGAGTGGCCTGATTGGCGTGGGGGACAACGAGGAGCTGAGTGACTGACGGGTGATGTCCCAACGCAGCTCAGAAACTGGAAAGAGCGCGAAAGGTGAGCCAAACGAGCCAGCATCCCGGTGGCGCCTCTGACCCAGGAAGCGGGCTTCCCTGTTTGCACGTGTGCGTGCCCACGTGCGTGCGCGCATTACGCCAAGGATTGGCTACACCTGGAACCGTGGCGTGGCTCCCTTGCGATTGGCTTAGCTTGGCGGACTTCAGAAAGCAAGGGAGCAGTCATTTCAGCCACAAGGGGGTGCTGCCCAGAAAAAAAAAAAAAAAACCCAAACACTCAAGGCTCAATTATGGAACCAACACCCCTCACCTTTTTGTGCACGTGAAGCTTTGGATGCCTACCTGCTATAGTACTTGTGTCCTGGAACTTTGGATTTGTGTCTGTAGAATGGTAAACGTGTATCTAGATGCTGGTTATGACAGCTCTTGCCTCCTGTTTTAACCAGAATTGGGGGATGTTGGGGCCCCTCCTCCATTTCTATGGTCAATAGACTAGATTCTATGGTATCAGAGCCACAGGTTGAAGAGAAAACTTTAAACGCAATCTGTTGGGGTTTTTTTGTTTGTTTGTTTGTTTTGTGGCCGAGCCTCACCGGTATGTAGGATCTCAGTTCTGGGATCAGGAATTGAACCCAGGCACCCTGCAGTACAAGCTCAGAGTCCTAACCACTGAACCGCCTAGGAAGTCCCCAATCTCCTGTTTTCCAGATGAATTAAACTGAGGCCCGAAACTGTTACAAAGCTAATTTGAGTGTGCCTTAAACTTCCCAGGTGGCGCTGGTTGTAAAGAATCCACCTGCCAATGCAGGAGACACAGGAGACTTGGGTTCCATCCCTGGGTCAGGAAGATCCCCTGGAATAGGAAATAGCAATCCACTCCAGTATTCTTGCCTGGAGAATCCCATGGACAGAGGAGTCTGGAGGCCTGCAGTCCATAGGGTCAGCTGAGTCAGACACAACTTAAGTGACTTTGTATCCATGTGTGCTGTGCAATGTTGTGCTTATAGTTCTGCCTCTCCAGGCAGGAAAGAATCCCTGTTGAGCATTGTCTAAAGGGCCCTGGCAGTCCAGTGGCTAAGACTCCATGCTTCCAATGCAGGAGGGGTAGGACTGATCCCTGGTCAGGGAACAAAGATCCCATAAGGGAAGGTAAAAAAAAAGAGAGAGAGAGAGAGAGAACACCCCTTTGTAGGGTTGCACCAACCCCTGGTTGTAGGAAGCTTTGGTGCCACGTAGGATTGTTATACTCCTTGTCATTGCAGGTGACCCCTTGGGAGGCAGCAATGATGGGAATCAGCCAATTAGCTGAAAGGAGGTGGACTGACAATGCAGTCATTTAGAAAACCATTTAATTTCACTTGCTGCCAACTTCCGATAAGAAGCATATACCCAATCACCTAAGACAGGAGTGCTGCTTAATATTTTTTTCCAAGTGTTTAAATATTACCACTTAGTGGTGATTACCTCTTTGCATATTTGTAAGAAAACAAATGAAATGAAATGGATTACTGGGTTATTAAGCCACATTTTGTTATGAGGGATGTAAATAAATTTCATATTTTAGTCTGCCAATTATGTTACTTCTCTCCAGCTTCTGAATATAATTAAAACCATAATGTGTCTGTGATCAAAGTTTATATTAATATTTAGATTATTAAAGTACAGAGAGAAAATTATTTTCCACAAAAGACGTTTTTACTTAGTAAATTAAATAATTCCCATTTTACACTAGGAGAGAAAAAAAGTAGAAAATAACTTGGAGATTTCTAACATGAGCAACTCGGAGGATGAATTCACATAATTAGAAATACATTAATAGTTGTGGGGGATTATTTGCAAAAAGAACTGCAGTAATTTCCTCTCTCTCTTCATGTCCTTGAGCATTTCCCTTCCACTCCTGGCTTGCCCATGTGACTCGCTTTGGTTAATGGAACCATAGCAAGTGTAACATAAGCAAAGACTTGCAAAGTGTGCATTGGTCTTGGAAGCTCTAGAATCACGAGATGTGAATGAGCCCAGGCTAACCTGCTGGATGATGTGGGACACATGGCCAAGTCATCTTCTTTCTTACCTGCCATAGAGCCAACAATCAGACATGTGAATGAGGCCATCAGGACAAGCCAAGCTCCACCAAGCTTACCCAGACCAGATGAACAGCCTGCCAAATAGTAAGCAAGTATAAATATTTATCCTTTTTAAAATTATCTTTTAAGTAACTATGTTTGGGGTGATTTGATTTGTAGCAGAAGTGAAATGTGATCAAAGGTATCACCTTTAAATACGGTGTTTTTAGAGAAAAAATATTAATAGCTCTGTTCCATTCGCATTACGATTTACTGAAAGAGTGGCGTACATGCGTTGTCTTTACTTCCTTTCTCCTAAATATCTTTAAACTCCAATTGGCTTTCTACCTGCTCCAATCTCCCGAACCTGCTTCTAGAACGCCAAACTCTCCTAGCCTCCCACTCTTGTCCCTTTCAGTCTCCTTTCTGACTCTGCTGCTCCTTCCCAGTTTCTAAAAGATTGAGCTTCTGGGTCATCTTCTCTATTTTACATGATTTCTCTGCATAATTCATCCTGTTCCATGGCTTTCAATGCCACCTGTACATTCATGGCTCCCATATTGACATCTCCAACCCTGCCCTCCCTTCTGAATGCCAGATTCCAATAGCCAGCTACTTCCCGGACATCTTCATATGGATATCAAACTCAGTGTGTTAGAAAATAGGACTCCTGACACCCCACTCTAGACTTCTAACATTCTTTTTCCATGTCTTTCCTAATATTAATATATCAGTTACGGGCATCTCCAGTCATCCAGTTGGCCAGACAATAGGATAAAATTTGTCCTCAATTTCCCCCTTTCTCTCTCCCTTTAAGTACAATCTATTAGCAAATTGTGTTAGCTCAATGCCCCCAATACATGTGCATCCTCTTCTCTGCACCTCCTATTAGTTTGAAACACTGTCAATTGTTTTCTAAGCTAGTACAGCTTACTTTAAAATGGGTCCTGTTTCTACCCTTGCTCTGCCATTGTCTATTCTCTAGACAGCAGCCAAAATGATCATTTTAAAACATTCAGCGCAAATGAAATCATACCATTACCTTGCTTAAATCCTCCAGTGACTTTAGATTGCACCACAAATAAAGGACCAACTCTTTACTGTCTAATCAAGCCTCTGCCCTCCTCTCTGTGGCAGACTCTTTGACTGGAATGTGGAATTTCGTGAACATGGTTTTGATTATTTGTTTGTTGGCAATAGTCAATTCAGTTAAGTATTAAATACATGATTGGACAGTCATAAAATGAATAAATTGATATGTTGGCACTTGTGTTCTAAACATTATAATTTCCTTAGATATTTTAATATATCAAAAATATATCAAATGCATATGCCTTAACAATTAGTAAACATAAGGACTGCCATCCTTGAAACTTTGTGGTGATCATCATATGTAAGCTGATCAGTAAATACCTACATGGAATTGAGTTCCCTAATCTTAATAGGAGTCATGAAACCCTGGAGTGATAAATATTAGTGAAATGTTCCTTGTTTCATTTTTTTTTTTTTTTTGACCATGTGGCATACAGGATCTTGGTTCCCCGACCAGGGCTCATACCAAGGCTCCAATTTGATTTATTGCAAAATGTAAAGTTACAGAAGAGCTAAAAATGTGTTGTGAATATATATAAAGCAAACACACACACAGAAGTTAAGCCTAAAGTTACTGTACATAGTCTTTATGTGATTATGAGAAATTCATCTCTATATGAAAGCCACTCTAGAACATCCCCACACTTCACACACTCACAGAATATTGCTTGTTACTGCACCTCTGGCTTGTTGCCACTCTTGTGTTGTCAGGTAAGTCCAGGAGATCACCGCACCCAGCAGCTCCAGGAGCAGTGGGAGATGAATTTATGGTTCCTACTCTAGTGGCTTTGTTACTGTGGGGAAGAATGCGATTCATGTCCTTCCTGCACTTCATGTGAAGGCAGAGTCTTTGCAAGTGTGCCAGCACTTGCCTTTGTCCTCATTCTGCTGGTAGAGCATTACAGTATTGGGAAGGCCCACCACAGCTCCACAAAACACATCCATTAATCTTGGTGCTTCCCCCCAAACACACATTGTGCTTGCTGATGCACAAGCTGTGCCAGCTTGGTCCATTTTGACTTTTAACTGAAATAATTCCCTCCCTTCCAGCCTCTGCCAAGTGTGGAAAGGAGAGCCAAGTGCCCTCCTCAGAGCCAGCCCCTCACAGTTGTCTCAGACAGGTTCAAATGCTGGAGTCCTCAGGTATCTAGTTGAATGCCATCAAAACAGCCAGCCTGGATGTTTCAAACAGAAGCAGGTTTGGGATACATGATTTATTTAAACAGGATGAAAATCTGGTACATAGCCCTGATACATAGCCCTGGTATGTGTGGATTTCAAGGGAAGTCTTGCCATGTAGTAGTCACTTAGGTTGACGTCATCACCCCAGCCTCAAAAACTTGGGGATTCATTTTAGAATTGCCACACCCATTCAACACCATTCTTAACCAGCTTGACCATCGCCGGTTATTTTCCAAATCTCTAGAATAGGCTGTGGGCTCTCCTGGTAGCTCAGAATACCCACTCTAGGATTCTTGGGCTTCCCTGGTGGCTCGGACGGTAAAGAGTCTGCCTGCAATGCAGGAGACCTGGGTTCAGTCCCTGGGTTGGGAAGATCCCCAACTCAGGGGAGGGCATGGCAACCCACTCCAGCATTCCTGCCTGGAGAATCCCCATGGACAGAGGAGCCTGGTGGGCTACAGTCTATGGGGTCACAAAGAGTCAATCATGACTACTTGACTAAGCACAGCACAGAATAGGCTGTACCTATTGGACTTAGGTCATTTCTTTGGACTTCCCAGCATCTGAACACTGTTGGTCAAGTCCTCCCCGTGAATCTGGGTGGGAGGCAAAGATAGGCTCTTGCTAGAGGACTTGACCTTGCTAATCCTTTCTAAGCCTCTTCTGCAGCTGGGACAGAGGCAGATCAGGACAGGGGTGAGGGGGGTACCCTCTAGTGGTGGTCAGGACTATGTAGGAGAGAGGCGTACTCCCCAGACCAGTTCTGAGACATCATTTTGGGCGTGACTTCTGTTGCTCAGACATCTCCTTAGGTCTGATACCATTTATAATAATAGAAGTGGTAAGCAACGTGTCTATGGCACACTGGTTAATTCATACCCTTATTACTAAAACACAAAACAAAACAAGCACTATAACCACTGCTGCATAAAAATTACCTCCCAAGCTACAAATGCTTACCACCTTTGATCCAGAAAGCTCACTTCTAGGAATGTGTTCCATGGATATATTTTCACGCAAGTGAAAAGATCAAACGAGAGATGTGTGGTATTGTCTGTTAGAGCGAAAGCAGAAAACCACTACCCACACGTCCCACCAAAGGGGACCACTTAAATAATATCCCACAAACACCCACTGGATTATGAGACATCTATAAAAAAGGTATGAAAAAAAGTGAAAGTGAAGTTGTGTCTAACTCTTTGTGACACTATGGACTGTAGCCCGCTAGGCTCTTCCATCCATCAGATTCTCCAGGCAAGAGTACTGGAGTGGGTTGCCATTTCCTTCTCCAGGGGATCTTCCCAACCCAGGGATCGAACCCAGGTCTCTCACATTGTGGGCAGACTCTATCGTCTGAGACACCAGGGAATCCCTGGTTTCCTGGATTTTTTTCCTGAAAAAAGTATGAGGAAAGCATTTTATATGTTGAAACAAAAAAGATCCATTTCAATATAATTAAGAATGGATTACTCGAGCCCATTCTTAAATTTAAAAAATCAAGGTGTATTAATGAATGCATAGAATGCTAGGTTCTAAAAAGTAGGAAGCTATGTTTGTAATTGCTCATATAATACTGACACTTTGGGATACACAAGAAATTATTGATATTTATTCAGAAGACAGTGAGGATGAAGTGGGAATAAGGTAGTGAGGGTCTTTTCACTGGCTGTGTAGATTTTTCATTTTTTGACAATATGAAAGTATTATCTATGCAAAAATGACTAAATTAAAATAAAAACAATGCAGTCGACATTTTTTGTAACATAACTGCGTGCTTTATTGAGAATACACAGTAAAGCAGTAATATAATACAATAGTAAGGCATATATTTGGTGAAGTCTGATATGTTGTGAAAATGCAGTAAAACTGAAGTTTTAAAAAAATAATTAGTAAATGTTACAGTGTTGGTGTTAAAACACAATATATTACGATACGCAAGTAAGAACCCAGTACCTGAAAACAATGACATAACATGCCATGTGATGTTTATGTTTCAGTTACATTATGACTTACAGTTTACTACTTGGTGGTTATAAGGAACATGAAATAATGTCCAAATTAATATGTAAAATGTAGCAATAAAGCTCTCAGTTTTTATTCAAATATTTTGAGACTCACTCCAGAACTAATGTCTAAAAGATAAAATAAAACAAAAAAGATTAAAACAAAATCAAGCACTCTATTTACCTCTGATTTTAGAATGAAACTTAAACTTCTTAGTAGGAAGTAAAGTAACCCCTTGTTTTAAATCATGGTAAAAAAAAAAAAAAGCCCAAAACCTCAGGTAAAGAAAAAGTCCAGTGTCACATAGAGGAAAAAAAAAATGCCAAGACTAAAATCAAATCTTCATGTCATTTGTTACCTTAGAGCTTTGGGTTTTCTTTTGGAAATTATAAAGGAAAAAGAAAATGGAGGAAAATGTTCACACAATGGACAGGTGGTGAAGCTGTGAAATCAGGTGTGCACAATTATTAGGAACACCCCAAAACCAAAGTGAGGTAGAAATAGCATGAGAAGCCATGTTTGATGTTAATTATCATTAGTAAAATAAGGAACAAAACCCACTCTCCAAAAGTTAATTACACTTGATGTAAGAGGTAACAGATTTGCAAAATGATAGATCACAGGGTGATTTCTATTGAATGGATGATAAAAAAGAGTGAAAGACTAATAAGACAGAATGAAAGAGTAAAGCTTTTTTTCCTACCAGTTAGTCCTCTTGCCTGTACTCCTCTTTTCGAACAATTTCTGTTCACTTATATATATTTAACCTGCCTAATCCACCAAAAAGGGGTTTGGAGTACCTCTTGGAACATTTGAATCCATTTGCATTCCCACTCAACAAACCTGCCTGGACTTACTTACAGAGAAAAATGCCGAACTGGAACACAGGGGTCTTGGGCGTCTGGGTGGATATTTAACAGTGTCATAATGTGATGGGGCAACTGTCTTCCACATTTTCACAAGGGTTATTTTAAATTAAGTCCTGTGGCATTTACAAACTCATTGCAATGGGGGAAAAAATCTTACAAAACTGGAAAACTAAGACACCCACTGCTGTTTGACTGTGAGAAAATAACTGCATTGTAATTATAAAGCTCTCTCTGTAAGGTTATAAACAGTCGTCCAATCCTTTACATAAAGAGTGGTCTGCTCTCTCTGAGGGAATCTACAGCCCTCCTGGGAGTTAAAAATGCCTTCAGATGCTCTTTCATCAAAGCATCACTAACTCTAAACCATGGCATTGTCAGCAGCAGGAAGCTGAATGTATCAACTAGTGGATTACTCTGACATAATAAGTCCTGTGTGTTCATTCATATGTCCCTTAAAAAAATTCAATACTCTAGTTGTCACTGGAAAGTTCAAAATGAGAAACATCTGGAACCCTAGACCATGTTTTAGTGTGGTAGTTTCCTTCTGGCTTCAGGCTCCAGGGAGGATTCATTCTAGACCAAGCAGGTGAGCCTGGGTGATGAGAAGCAATTTCTTCCCATTAGGAAGTGGCAAGAATATTTGAACAAGAAATTTTAAATGTCTCTTGAAATTTATATTTACCTGTACACCTACAGTGCTTACATACTGATAGACATATAGATGTGTAAAACGAAAACCCATGGCCAGTCCCACTCAGTCAACAATTCCAAACAGAGCTATGTGAAGTAGTCATTTGGTGGTCTTAGAGGAAGTCCTATCTTTAATATGCAAGAAAAGAAAAAAAAATCCATGAATTTCATATGGATATCACGCTAAAAGGATGCAAAACAATGCGCTGCCTCAGTTTGTGTTTGTGTGTGTGTGTGTGTGTGTGTGTGTGTGTGTGTAGGTATGTGTTTGTTTTTAGGGGTTTTTATAAACAACTTTTTTTTTTTATAAAGCACACATTAGTTTACAATCTTTCTTTATAACTGTTATAAATTTTTAAACAACCCAAAATGCGTTCCATATAAAGAAATGGCAAGTTATTTAGCTATCAAGATTTTACATGTAGTTTTCTTATAACTTTTTGTACAATTGCATAGACGTGTAAAACCTGCCATTGTTAACAAAACAATAACAGACTTAGAAACTACTGAAATCTACAGTATAGTACCACTACCCTTCACAAAAATATAGATTTTTTTTCTTGTAAACTCTTACTGTCTAATCCTCTTGGTTGTATGAATATTATAAAAACCATGCGGGAATCAGGAGTTGTAAAACATTTATTCTGCCCCTTCTTCATCTGTCATAACTGAAACTAAGGACTCCATCGCTCTGCCCAAATCATCTGCCAAGTGGAAAAGGCTTCCTACATTGTGTCCTGGAAAACAAAGAGAGAGAGAGACTTGATGCAAGGTGCAGAGACCATCACCCCAACTCTTCGCCGCTGTGGAAATCATCCCCCGTTTCTAGGTGAAGACAACACAGACGCTGCATCGAGGGGGATGCACAACAGGGCTTGGTTTTTCACCAGTGTTCCAGGAAGAAGCAAAGCCTTGTTAATGAAGCCATTTCACATTGTTAGTATCAGCCTCCTATCAGGGATCAGGCTCTTAGCATCATAGAAATGGCAAAAGTCCAAGACTGTACTCCTCTTCCCCATGTAGATTTATATCAGGATTCCATGGATAAGCGCAAGATTCCTGTTGTAAGAGGAATAATTCATGGTGGCATGTATCTTTTCCACTTTATTGTGGGAGAATATTTACTATGTACTTGTATTTAAAAGAAAATTTGTTTTTACTATCAAACAACCACCACTATAACTATCACCACCACCACCACTCTACTATCATCACCATGATGTGAAGTCTTCATCTCAAGGCTGTTACAAGCTGTTGGCTCACGTCTAAGGCTATGGTGGAGGTGACTGTTTTCTCTCTGTTCTTACTTGAATTGAAAGATAAACTCTTGACCTTTTTATGTACTACTAACATTTGAATTAGGAAGCTTCAGGAAAAAAAAATCACTTTTGACTCCAAATTATTTGAGAGCCTAATTAGAATATGACCCACATGTGAGGCATGCCTTTGTATATCCTGTAAATCCATTTTTGATCTCCTCCTAAATGAGGGTTAAAGAATAGCCTTTTAATAATAATATGACATGACCTAGTATTAATCCCCCAGCATGGAGCATAAAGGCAGCCCAATGTCTCTTGGTACTTTGTGGTGAAATTCAGATCTAGAGTAAGATAATTTGAGACATACTTTATGACTTGCCTTTTCATGTATGTCCCATATTTTTATATGGCTAATTTTAATTCTTGGACATTATTAAATCATTCTACTATTCAAGTACTGCCTTTGAAAGGAAAAATGCTTTACTAGGCTATTATTACCTTGCCATGTATCAACTTTACAGATTCCCATAATAATTGTTAAAATCCCTATAAAGATTAAAGATAGACTAGGGCAGGCATTCTAGTCTAATATTTATTTCAAGAGACATATCGTTTTTAAATATATGAGAGGATCTGAAGAGGATTCATAGGCTGGCACTTAAACAGCCACGGCACTGGATCAAGTTAAGACTTATTAAAAGTTTAAGGCTGTGCAGCCATTTATATTATGGTGACCAAGTTTGTAAATCTCTTTGAGCTTTATTAGGGTAGAAAGTTTCAGTGAGGACTAATTGTGCTGTAAAAAAGTTTACTCTGGATTGTGGGTTTTCTAAACCATAAAAACCACACAAAGACATAGCAAGTCCTTTGCTGCTCCTCAAAGCACAGATATCAACCTGATGCCAGCAGGTTAGAGAACTTCCCTTGTGTCTCTCTGGGAAAGCTGTACAATTATTCATGTGTGATTGAAAATAGATGGACTAACTGCAAATTTTAAATTGCTTACAATCTTAACAACAGTCACTGAAACCACTAAAAGCAAAAACCTAAGATTCTTACAACCTGACACCTAAATATAATTGCATCCATTTCTCATGACCCACAGCTGCCTATAGTATAGTCCACCTGGCGGCTAGAAACATGCATTATGAAACCGGCCAGAAATCACTCTTTCCCCCATCAGCTGATTAACAGTGATTACAAAGGGCCTATTTTAGACTCTGTACCAGGAGATGTAGACTGTGGTTCAAAAGATAATCAAGACAAAGAAACGCATTTATAGATTAGATAGGCAGGTGGTACTTTTCCTACTCAAAATGGTGTTTAGTTACTACATGGAAGAAAAAGTCTTGAGTCTCCTAAGAGGCCTAAGTTCTAGGGGTATCTGCTGTTTACAAAGTTACCAGGTCAAGCAGAGGGTCATGGTTCTTAATATACCACACACATGCCCACAAAATGTTAGGTGGCCGTTAACCTATCCAGATGGTTAAATGTTCACAAATGACCCCATGGCTGTCCAAAAAATGAACATATCTATATGATGCCCTTCATGACTATGTTTACCTATACCCATTTCACCAGAAAAACAGTTCTACAGTTTTCCATGGAGGTTTTCCTTCAAGCCAGAAAAATCCATTCTCTTGCTCGAAATACTGTCCTGAAGAATCATACACCTGAACCTGCTGGAGGCATAAAACCACACACAAGTAGGGACACAGAAAATAAAAGTTTGTATCCTGCGTCTATTATCCATGTGTGCAAGGCAGCAGACTGGTGAGAGCCTTCATTTCACCTGACAGATTGTTCTAAAGCCAAAATGAAAATCTCGTAACTAGGAGCACTAGAGGCCCTGAAAAACAGGCAGGATTCAGACATCTGCAATGAGCTTCAGGCACAAGTAGACCGAAAAATCTGTCTATAGAAAGTATTCATTTCATCCATTCTTAAGCAAGGACTGTTGATGAGAAAGGCGCCGTGCATTTAACATTAGGCTGGCTGTATGTTTTTCCGAGTCGGCGCAAACTGGGACACATTGAGTTGCACGCGCCACCTCTGCCTCACGGAGCTGTCTGCTGCAGTGATTGGAACTGAGAATTTCTGGCAGAGCCCCAAGACCTCAAGAGCGATCTGGCACTCTGTTTTTTCAAAAACACCATTCCCAAAGAAATGGTGAGCATTCAACTGGCCAAAGGAACAGCCAGAATACCATGGTGAAATGTGCTTATCTTCTCTCCTTCTAGAATGTAATCTTGGAAGAAAATATCTGGTCTACTGTACATTTGGGGGTTATTTTCATAACAATAAAAAAAATCACGATTATTTTGATTCCCTGACTTCCTGGAAACTTGTCTGACTGTAATACACCTCAGGTAGCAGAGTTTCCACATGCTTGTGGGACTTCAATTACACGTGCTGGTTTTTTCTGAAAGTCATTCATAAGAGACATATGTTCAGGGTGGTTAAGAAAATGCAGTGCAACTTTTTGCCACAAGTTAAAATAAATTTTAAGGGGAACTTACCATCAGAGTGAACCCAAGAAGTCTCACATTAGAAGGCAAACCGTCAGGAGCATTCAATACTTCACAGATTCAGGTTTCCTGTTTCTCCTCCCAGCCCACCACTCCCCTCCCTCGGACCCCACAAGCCTTGGAAGGTGGAGACACACTGGAGGATCATTCAGTCGGTTAGACCTGCATGGCACAGCATTGGCAGAATTTCCAGTATGACTCCTTACATTTACATGAATCAGTGGCTACTCTTGTCCATGCTCTTGCTAAGGATTCAGAAACCTCTCCTAAGGACTCCCCACCCATCCAGCCTGTCTCCCACCAGAGTATATGCTATTGCCACCCACAGGAGAGCATTCCTTCTCGCTTCCTTCATACTCAACTCTTGGTAAGCATGATCTTGTTTCATTTGGGCTGTCACTCAACATGTCATTTCGTGAGGTAATTGAGTTGTTTAGATAACATTCCAGGTAGTATGTAGAAGGAAGTGGCTTTTACTATTAAACCTCAAACCACATTCAGTGATAACACTGTACCCTACCTATAAAAGGCATTAAAAAGTCCCTCTAGACTCCAAAATTCACTTTTTATTCCTGACTGGGTGTGGGTCAATTTGGCTCCAGATGCCAAGTTAAAAACACACAAACAAACTCCTCTAATGGGCAAGTCGAGATGTCATATGCTTTTCACACATCGTTTTCTAAGTGGCAGTAAAGCACATAGTTAAGAGCGTGGCTCTGGACCCAGACTGCCTGGATTCAAATCCTGGCTCTGTCACCTTGGACACCCTGCTTACCCACTTATTGACTCAGTTTCCTTATCTTTAAAACGGGGTTGACACGAGTACCTACCTCAGAGGCTTGTTGTGAAGATTACATAATGAAAAAGATGGCAAGTGCTTAGAAAGGTCCTTGGCAAACAGTAAGTGCTCAAAAGAAAATGTTAGCTAAAGTGGGAAAGAGAGAGTGTAGGAACCAAGAAAAAGAAAATGAAAACAAAATGAAGTCATCCTAGAAGAATAAAAACCAAGGGCGCTGGCAGAAAGCCCTAGGGTCTTGGAAGTGGAAGGAAGCTTTATGACTCATCGACTATGTGCAAGGCTAAATGTATTGTGAAGATTTTGTTTGTGTTGCAAATGGCAACAGATGATGAACTTCAGGATTCCAACTTAGGGACTCCGAAGGGTTGCTCTTTAACAGAGTCCTGTTCCCCCAACCCCTGGTCCTGTTGTCATGGTGATGACAATGGCCATGAACATTTGAGGCATGTTCCTCATGAGCTGCAAGTGGAGAGGTGACTACCATCCTTCCATGATGACACGTGTAATACACACATGCGCGTGCACGCACACAATTCTTACACAGACGCCAAACATAGAAAGCAGGATGAGACAGACAGAAGCCATGGCTGTGAGCCTGAATCTCACTAACCTCTCTCATTGGCTTCCCAGGGGTATTTCTTCCTTTAATAATAGAGAGAGGAAGAGGCAGAGATATCAGAAAGGAAAAAAAAAAAACATGCATAAATATACAGTTTCATACCAATTTGCTTCTTTTACCAAACAAATGTTGAGATGACAATTCATTTATCCCCTTCTGGAAAAAAAAAAACAAAAACAGAAACAAAAAACCCAAAAGACACATCCAGTCAAATAACCTTTACATACACTTAAAATTGGTGTAAACAGATAACATGATCCAGGAGACATCACTCAGAGGATCATAGAGCTCATGTGTTTAAGTGGATGAAAGCTGGCTCGGCAGGGAAACCTGACAAGCTGAGCATTGTTTTCAAGGGCAACTGTAGAATCTCAAGTTTACTGGCCAAAAATCTGAATCTCTTCACTGTCCACTTGACAAGCAACACACCAAACCATACACGGTAGTTGGTTGGGGTGCCAAAAATCTGCACTGTGAAAGCAAGGTGGAGCACTGCTTCTTAGAGCCTAGACCCCATCCTCTTGGGAGAACTTGTTCTGTCTGATATGTCTGTGATGGGACTGGGGGCATTGGAGAAAACGGAAACAAAGCAGGAAGGTGTTAAGTCCCTATGGACAAGCCATGGAGCACGATTCAGCAATGAGCCTTCACCTTCCACCTTGTGATTCAGCAGATCCCAAGAGCCTGGAGGGTCAGCCACAGACCCCCCCTCCCCACGCCGGCCTTGTTGGTTTTCTAGAATCCTATGTCTGTACATGCAGTTATGTGTTTTCAAAAAGCAGGCTGTGCTGAGAAAGTTTAGCTATGCTAGTATTTATAACTGGACAGAAAACAAGGGACTGCTGATCATACCTGGCACGTCTTGGGCATGTAATCTCCTTTTTATCTCCAGGGTACCCCAAAGTGAAATACTGGTTGTTAAACTTTGGCTTTAATAGTGGGATATTTCCTAAAACAATCTTCTCTGGAATCCAGTATGTAGAGCAAGATATAAGTAGAGCAGAACCCTTCCCCTAACAAACCATGGTCAGTGGCTCCAAAAGGACCTATGAACCCAGGATTCCTTGTCGAGAGCAAAGAGGTCTGGAGCTACTCATCCAGAAGAAAGCTTTCAAAACTCAAGCCTAGGGTTGAACTTCTAGCATACAGGTAAAGGTTTTCTAAGTATGACCTTCTCCTGCTTCCGCCTTCCTTCCAAATTTTCCTGATTCAGCCCTTTCTTGGGGATACAAAAACGGCAGGCATGATGATGTAATAAACATGGTCCAGGTATTCATGATGCTCTTCAAACCAGAAAAGAGAGAGAGACAAAAAAGTACTGGCTCAGCAGTTGTGGGTGTTTCCAGTGATAGGACCACAGCAGACAATGGTAAAAAGGAAAAGGGGAGAACAGCGTCATCTTTGAGGGCCCAAACCCAGTGTGAATGAGTCATCTATTCTCCTTGACACCACTGGCAAGATGAAAAAGAAATCTTTTACTTCATGGTTATACTGTCTGGTGATAGAATTAACTCTCTTCCCCTATAAGATTATATGGGCTCCTTGAAGGCGGGTCCACATGTTGCTCACCTACCTCTCTATCCCTGATACCTCTCCTGTACCTTGACACCGTGGGTATTTGGTAACTGCCAGGTGAACTAAGGTAGGAAGGTCGCCACACTACGTCATGGCCAAGAGTCCTTTCATGGTTTTGGACACTTGGCCTTGCTTGCTATCCTTTAGCTTGGATGCCAAGGGCTGCTAACTGGTTCTGGCTTGTACCTTGGGTCTATTTTTCTATTGTTTAAATTTAAGTATAGTTGATTTACAATGTTGTGTTAGTTTCATGTATATAGTAAAGTGATTCATATATATATGTATGTATGTATGTATGTTGTGGTGGTTGCTTAGTCACTAAGTTGAGTCTGACTCTTTGCGACCCCACGCACTGTAACCTGCCAGGCTCCTCTATCCATGGAATTTCCCAGGCAAGAATACTGGAGTGGGTTGCCACTTCCTTCTCCAGGGGATCTTCCTGACCCAGAGATGGAAAACACGTCTCCTTTGTCTCCTGCACTGCAGGTGGATTCTTTACTATTGAGCCACTTAGGAAGCTATATATATAGTTATTTATTCTTTTTGGGGGGGTAAGTTTTTTTTAAGAATTTTTTGATGTGGACCATTTCTAAAGTTTTTATGGAATTTGTTACAATATTGCTTCTTTTTTATGTTTTGGATTTTTTATTTTTTTTTGCCGCCTGTCATGTGAGATCTTAGTTTCCCAGTCAGGGATTGAACCCACACCCCCTGCATTGGAAGATGAAGTCTTAACTGCTGGACCACCAGGGAAGTCCCCATATATTGTTTTTCTGATTCTTTTCTCACAGAAGTTATTACAAAATATTGAGTCTGGTTCCCTGTGCTATACAGTAGGTCCTTGACTTGGGTGTGTTTTTAAAGACTTCAGAACCTTAGGAAGGTCAGGGTTGTTAGAAAGCAATGTGATTTAGTTCTGGAAGGTAATTATAGTTACTAGAATGATAAAGGTTACAGATCTTTATTAATTCTTCACCAAGCCATATTCAGAGCTCAGGATCAACTGGTCACTCCTGAAGGTGCAGCAGATGCTTTGGATTGTTTCAGGACCTCTTCAGAAGCCATGCTTTCTGTGAAATGGACCTCCCCAAGGTACATGATCCCTAAGTTCTTTCAAAAACCCTCCCTCGTCACTTTGGGTTCTGGTGTACTTATTAGCATAGTACAAACAGAGGTCCATTGTGTGTTTAAAAAGACTTAAAACACATGTTTTCTGCTTGTATCAGGAGTAGTTTCTATGCTGGCAAAACAGGCTCACTGGTTGCGTCATTAAACAAAAATCTTTACCAATAAATCAAGTACCAGATAAAAGTTGCATTGCAAAAACACATTCTTTGGAAATGAGTCTCCTTAGACCTTGGGTTAGGGGGTCCATCTGGCAATGTGGTATGCTGTCTGTCAGGAAATGAATCAAGAGAAAGAGGAAGTGTGTCGAGGAGTCCTGAGTCTAAATAAAGGGCTTGGTCAGGTCTGGAGAAGTCGCGTTTCCTCAGGCAGTGGGAACCCGAGATGATTGGCTGTAATTCACTGTTCAGAGTCACAGTCCCGGGATGTTCCTGTTTCTGGGTATCTTTATTAGCTTCTGTATCTCAGTTCACTGACTGTTTTTAAAAGTACAGGAAGAATGAGTCCCTTTTAAGGATCTCTGTTTCATTACAAGTGAAAGAAGACTGAAATGGCTATAGTTGATTGAAAATGCAGGGTCTTTGGTGAACATGGATATAAATGTATAAATCAATTCAGAGGCACAGTTTTGCTGAGCTGAAAGTTGATCAGCACTGAAATCTGTGACTTTACATACATCATGAGCTAGAGTGGACAACAATGTAATCACGTAAAGCCAGAGTTGGCAAAGTTGCTCTGTAAAGGGCCAGATAGTAAGTATTTCAGGCTTTGCCAGTCACATGGTTTCTGGAGCAGCTCTTCAGCTCTGGCACAACTATCTGCCCTTGGAGTGAGAAAGCCTCCGTAGACTATATGTAAATGAGTGGGGGTGGCTGTGTTATGATGACAGCTTAGTTATAAAGGCAGGTAGTGACCCAGATTTGGCCCACAGACTGAAGTTCACCGACCTCTGATGTAAAGGAGCTTGGATCCTTTCTGGAAGCTGAGAGGAAAGAGAAGGGAGCTGCAAGGGGGCCCGGGACTAGGATGCTTCCATCCGTCTGCAGGCTTTCTGTTGTTCTTCCATGAAAGAACCACAGACAAGGCTTGAACTGTAGGTTTTGCAGAGCTGTTGGGTTGCTAATTTAGAGGCATTTAACAGACTGTATGTGGGCTTATCTCGGAGGGGGAGTATGAGAGAGAGGATGGCATGGGCTGTTGGGGATAAAAATAATGTAGCACAGGTCAGCAGGTAAAAGATGATACAGGCAGCAGACAGACCTGACTAACAGTGCTGACCACTTCCTGAGTTGTCTCACTGCACTAAGAGCTTTATCTGGGATCCTATCATTAATCTATATGGACAGTGACACCTCATTTTTACAGGGGCCAATACAAACCCAGACTAGGGAAGCATTTTCTTTCACGAATGCGCATGCATCAAAAAAGCTCTTTGTTTGACTGCTAAACGATCAGAGATGTGTGGCCAAATTGCTTCAAGAGTTGATGTTAAAATGATGTTTATTGTTCGTTCTAACCAGGTAGCATTCCTATAGAATGATGGTGGGGATTTAGAAATTGTCATATGGTAGATAATGATTCTTATTACAGTAGAGTTCAACTCTTCCATTTATAGACACAGGGAGAGATTATATAGATAGATTAAATAGATTAACTACAAATTGGCTAACATTCTGGGTTTAAAATACACCAAGGCCCTCAAGCTCCTCTGGTGGTTGTGAGTAACTAACCAGAGCTAGAGATTCATCAGGAAAGATAGGATTGCAAAGCTAAACACACACACATGCTCAGTGTGAACTCCCTGCAGTTTAGAGCCATTCTGAGACAGGGTAGTGCTGACTATCACCTGATCACTAAGCGGAGGAGCAGGCAGCTCCCTTTATTAATTCGTAGAACAGTTTAGCAAAGCCATCAAGATAAAAGCTGAAGCTCAACTGAACGAGGTTCTTCCCTCCTTTGGGTATCCAGGTACTTCTAGTGGAATGGTGAAGATTAGCTGATACCTAAAGAGTTACTGCTAAGTCAAACTGTGGGAAAGTGTAACAAAAAAGTTGTGAATTTAAAGTACACACTCTCTTATTTATATGCTTTATATTTATAAAAAACATACTTCTAAAAAGTCTTTTCCTCTGTGGGCAATTACCTAGCAGGGTTAAGGAAACCATGAGGTGGTATTTAATAGCACTTTTCCACTAAATGTCAGACCTTTGGGTCTGACATCTGTTTTAAGTTATGCAAACAGCTGTCCAAGACAGCTGTAGCAAGCATGAACTTCACTTTTTGTAATACACCAATGGGAACATGGATGGCAGACTCAAGATGAAAAATCCAGTGTTCTCTAAGACACTAGCCAGGACTTGGCAGAAACTTCCATGGTGAAACTTTTAAAACATCATTTAAAAAAAAAAAATATATATATATACATATATATATATATATATATGTGTGTGTGTATATATATATATATATATATATATATATATATATTCACCTGGGTCAGGAAAGCTGAGATCAGTTAGAGCAGTATTTTTTTTTTCTGGTGAAAATGCAACATATAATTTTGTATGTCTGTTCTAATTTTTTCAATGCATGGATCTTGCTTGTTTTTTTTATTAATAAAAGACTGCAGTTGACCTTTAAACAACATGGGTCTGAACCGCGTGGGTCCACTTATACAGACTGTTTTCAATAACTAATAGTACCTGTATTTTCATTTTACAGATCTTTAACATAAGTGTGGGGAATAGTGTACTCGATTATGGATCACAGTATGTGGAACTAAAAGAATTAGAGTTTGAGTCCTGATTCTACGCAAACTATTTCAGCTTCTGGCCCTTGGTTGAGTCATTAACCAGTTCCTTTGTTATTAGTGAAGCAGAGATAGCAGTATGAAGGTTTTCAACTGCTAGGAAACTGTTTTTAAACCAATGGATCAGAAATCAGTATAGTGGGTTGCAACCAGCATTTTATTTTTAAATACATAAAACAGAAACAGTGTGAATTGTATGTAGTAAAGAAAGTATTGTCATGAAAACTTGTTTCTGATCTTTGTGTGTATATGTGAGTATATACAGTGTGGTATATATACAGTGGTCACATACATATGTGTGTGTACATACGCACACAAATAACTTGTATCTTTACCCCAGTCTGAGATGTAATATGTTTCTCTTATTATGGATAATGATCAGAAAAGATCAAAAGCCACGGTTCTGAACATCAAAGATGCTAAAATGATCTTTCAAGGCCCTTCCAATTTGACAGAGTCTCTAATCCTGAGATATTAAGAATCTCAAGATTTTTGGCTTAATATCAACGTATCTACCAATTGTTAATATATTCCCCCTAAATCCTACTATATATATATACACATACACACACACACACACGTGTGTGTATATTATCCATTCTTTGAAAATAATAAAAATGCCTTTAGTTATAAATAAAGTATCCAAAAATCCACTTTTATAATTTTTATTTATTTGGGTGAAGTAGAAAAGAATTGATTTATTGCAGAGAGCCAAGCCAGGAGTCCAGGATAACTAGAGCTTAAAAGACCTGAACTCCTCTAAGGCTTTCAGCGAAAGGTTTATAAAGACAGGGTGAGGGAGGAGGTTTGTGTGTGTGATAAGCTCATAGATGTTCTTCTGATTGGTTGGTGGTGAGGTAATTGGGAGTCAGCATCATCAACCTTCTGGTTCCCACCTGTCTGGGATCTAGATGCTTGAAAAACCACTTTTTAGAGTGCATCAATCATCAGCCTTTTTACAATGAGAAGACATTTTATCCATTTAAATTTATGGACAGATAGGTGTGATACTGTGACATATAACAGGAAATATATATTTAGTCTTCATCCCTCTTCAAGGCACAATACTCTTAAAACCCTTGGAATTTCCTGCGGTGAGCAGCAGCAAAGTGTCTTTTGTTATGTGCTACTGAGATGACTTTTGGATGGATGCTGGTTGCCAGGGAAGCCAATCAAGTGATGAGAGGGGTTGGAACTTTGAATCCTACCCCCTGACCTCTAGGAAGAGGAGAGGACATGCCTGTGTGCTCAATCGCTTCAGCTGTGTCTGACTGTTTGCAACCCCATGGACTTTAGCCTGCCAGGTTCCTTTGTCCATGGAATTCTCCAGGCAAGCATACTGGAATGGGCTGCCACGCCTTCCTCCAGGGGATCTTCCCAACCCAGGAATCGAACTTGTGGCTTAAGCACTGCAAGCAGATTCTTTACAACTGAGCCACTAGGGAGCCCAGAGGGGAGGGGCTGGAGGTTTACTTTAATCACCAGTGGCCAATTTAATAATGATTTAATCAGTCACACCTATGTAATGAAGCCTCCACATAAACCAGAAAGAACAGGGTTTGGAGAGCTTCCGGGCTGGTGAACATGTGGAGACAAAATGGGGAGAGTGGTGAGCTCAGGGAGGGCATGGAAGCTCCACCCGCTTTCCCCATGCCTTGCTCTATGCATCTCTTCCATCTGGCTGTTTCTGATTATATCTTTCTATCACATACCCATGATCTAGTAAAGAAAATGTTTCTCTGAGTTCTGTGTGCTGCTCTGGCAAATTAATTGACCCAAAGAGCGGGTTGTTGGAATCTCTAGTGTCTAGCCAGTGGGTCAGAAACCCAGCGGACAACCCAGACTTAAAATTGGCATTCTGAAGTGAGGAGAGGAGGGGCTGTCTTGTGGGACTGAGACCTTAACCTGTGGACTTTGATCCTGTCTCTGGGTAGGTAGGAGTCAGAACTGAGCTGAACTAGAGCATATATCAGCAGCATATACCTGCTGATCTATGAGAACTGTTTGGCAGTGTGAGAAAAAGAACCTACACATTGCAATGGGGTACAAAATCATAAAGGGCCTATGATAAGGTATAATTTGGTAGGAATTAACAACAAAAAAATGTCAGGGTCACCGCATCACAGAAAGGCCAGTCAGCTCTTCCAGCACCTTATCTACTCTCTTATTCTGCGTTTGTTTGTTGATTTGATTGTGTTTGCTTCAGGACAATGAATGAATTCTCTCAGGCCACCAGGGTACTGTTGAGTAAGTAGGAACTTGGTTAATGGAATTGGTTTCAGACAAAGCCTGCTTATGCCCTATTTGAGAAGTCCAATTAGCACTCAGGGGATGAAATGCTTCCATAAGCACTAATTTAGTAAACACTAACCAGGCCTGAAGAGAGTTTCCCAGGTTTCCATGTAAGTAAATTACCATCATACAAGTGAATGTAAGATCAGAGGCTGACTGCCAAATACCCTATCAGAGGAGGTGTATTTCTGGTCTTTCACATTCCTGTGCTGTTTAGCCTCAAGGACTTTAAGAGGGGGGTGCCTAGCTCTCATCTTAAGATAATCAGGACGCCAGGGACCTAGTATGGGTATGAAAAGGCTGCCACTGGGGAAGCAGAGCCCTACACCTTGCTCCAGTCTCTCCTTGGATCTACTCCAGTGGTTTGGATGTGAAAGAAATGCCTGAGGTGACCACTAACTTCCCACAGAATCAGTAAACAAGCTTTCAGGCCAAGGACTTGGGATGAGACGCCGGTCTGTGACCTTCAAGAGAAAGCTGGGGGTCAGTGAAATGTGTGTGAAAGTTGGGCTCCACAGCACCGGGCCCATGAGGAGCTGTGTGACCTTGAGGAAGACCCTTCCTCTGCTTGAGGCTGACACCCTCCTGTTTACCTTGAAGGGTGTTTCTAGGGTTCTCTCATGGCGCAGATATCTCCATCATAGGAGTAATCCAGTTAATTGTGTGGTGATTTAAACATCTGGGAGGGCTGTGTCCCCAACTGACCATAAGCGCCTTGATGGCAAGAACTTGGCATTTCTCCTTTGCATCCCTAACACCTCAGCTGGTGCATAGTAGGTGCTAGCAATAGGAGGCAGGATAAAGGTGAATGCGTTTGATTTCAGTCAGACCAGCATGCGGTCTTCCTGTTATGAATCAGGGCATCTAGGGAGACAGTGAAGGCAGGATGGAGAAGATGCTGGCCAGGTGGGAGATAAGAAGGTGGGTGGAAGACACAAGAATTTTATCTCTTAAAATCAACAAATCAGAGGCACTCAGCAGTGAAAAGATGGCTGGTGCAGACATTTAAAATTAGCTTCCCCTTACGGTTCCTTAGCAACGCTCTATCAGAATGTTATTGCTTTTAATGTGCATTGCACAACGCTCCCTCGCACATCAAATAGCTGGGAAATGGCCATTGTTAACTGACACTGAACAAAAAGATAGGAAAAACATAGGACTGCAAATACCCTTCTCATTGCCCTTATGGAGAGGAACAAATAGCCCCATTGTCTGTTGCCCTTCCCTCCTTGGCTGCCCATTAGGGGTGCCAATCACTGGCCACTGAGCCTTGTGCTTTCTCCCCTTGGCTTCTCTAGAATTTCCTTCTATTTGCTCACAGGTGACTGCTGCCATTATTTTTTTTTAATTGAAGTATAACTGACATATGACATTATATTAGTATCAGGTGTACAACCCAGTGATTTGACATTTGTATGCATTGTGAAATGATCACCCTAATAGGTCTATGTACCATCTGTCACCATACCAAGTTACATGTTTTTCTCTTGCGATGAGAATGCCTAAGATTTTCACTCTTAGCAATTTTCACATTTGCAATACAATATTATTGACTCTTGTCCACATGCTCTCTGCCATTCTTTTTATTCACTGAAGGGGGAGTCGGTCAGTGACTTTGTTTTATGTTAGGACAATGAACCAAGAAAAATAGTTCAAGAAACGAATGCCTTTCTTTGTGAAAACTGTATTCTATCTAAAGAAGTAGAAAAAAAAAAAAACCTAGTACATATATATTTAACTGTACTTACATTTAAATGAAGGGGTAAGATACAGTTTTAAAATATACATAAAGGGCATCAGATGGCAAGCTCAAGTGCCCACCACTACTGTACACTAGGCCTATTCTATACTTTACTGTATCATGTGGTAGCTGTATGTCTCTGGTAAAGGCACCATCAAGGCATTCACTTCCTCATCTGTAAATCTCACTTAATAATTGCTCCGTAGTGAAAGCTGTCTCATAATTAACTCTTCAGACCAATGTGCCAAGCAAGGAAGACACCTTATAAATGTTAAGTTAGTATTCTTATTTCTGGAAACAGGTTATTTGAATTCAAAACCCTCCAAGTCAGAAATTCACATTTGAAAATAAATTCTTCTCACAATGATCCCAAATTGGCATTCTGTCAGCACTTGTTTATGTTAACATGGAAACTACACATACCAGTTGTGTATGGCAGTGAGTAGTCTACTTCCGGTAAGTCTGAGTGACTTCCGAGTCCTGGCACTTACCTCTGGAACTAGGGAAGGAGTTGTTGAGTTGCTCCATCACTTCCTCTAACCCTGTGCTTGAGTCCTGGGGAGGACTGAGAAGGTCTTCCTCGCCTAAATGAAAGCAAACACAAATAATGGCAAATTACACTTTAGGAAAAAAAAAAAAAAAACAGTGAGACTAAAGAAAAGGTTCATGATAGCATTTTAAAATCCATCATAAATTCTTTGCCACTTGTTCATAAATAACAGAAATAAAAATAACCCCTCAAGCTTACTAATTAGGGAGCAGTTCCTTCAAGGGAAGAAGAATTCATGCAGGGATTTATGTACAATATTATCTTTGGAAAAGAAAACTGTGTACCTGCTTAGAAGTTAAGGTAAAGTTGCCATAAGTTGCTTATGCCCCATTAACAAATATAAAATGCTGTTCTTTGTAATAAAAAAGGATTAGTGCATACTTGCAGTGTGTCTCTTCAACACAAAAGAAGAATGTGACATTTTGAATTCACTGTATGAATGCAAGGAGTGGAGACATTGATGTATTTTTTCCACTCTTTCCTTTGACATTTAACAAAAGAATACAAACAAAACTCAAGTACCTTTGAAGTCCAGTTTAATAGGGAGAAATAAGAGTTTCATGTGACCTATAAAGGTAATGAAATATTGGTATTTTAAGGACTGTACATATGGAGATACTAGGAAGTTATGTTCCTTTCCCCTTTGTTACATGGGGTTACTTCATAATTATGTTTTTGGAGGCTTACAAAGGGAAACTTATTTTTAATTTTTGAGAATTTGTTTCTGTGAAGAGATAAAGATGATTTGGAAGGAAAGGAGGTTAGGCATGGATGGTCTTCTGGGGATGGGAGTCTCCTTGTAGAGTTTGTTGATCCGTGTCTCTACTTTTTATTCATGTGTCAAGGAAATACACCTCAAATAGCATTTGCAGTAAGAAGAAATTTCTTAAGAGCAAACAAAATTATTTTGAACTTTGAAGGTCTTTGAAAGTCATTTTTCATAACATTCAATCTTCCAACTGTGAAAATAACGTGTTTTTGAGTTCTGTTTGTTCAGTACATTGTCACTTTCATTTAAAACAAGACCTTGTTTCAGCAAATCAACAATAATGGACACACTTAAGGACAACCTCAGGTTCACATCTGACTTTAAAAGGGAGCCAGTGATGTAATGACTTAAATATGCTTATCATTTCCTTTGGTCTATGACACCTGGAATTTCATCTCTGATTGTAACCCTACATTTATTACCAAGTTTTCGCCTTTTCTTCCTTAAAGCAGAAGCTGAAAGAATCATTGGCAATGCTCACCATTGAGATAAAATCATATGCAAGGTGAACTTGAGGCTGTATACCATTATTAGAAAGGAGGGCTAAGGACCTGGGAGAGACAAAAACCTCTCTGATTTGGTGAGTCTCCTGGTAACATACCATAGAAAACCTCTTTGAAGTACTAAGGACAGGAAATGATTGCTAAAGAATTCAGGTCATAAGGTGGAAAAGGAAGTTAGAATATTTATTCATCCACACGCACAAACTGCTTGCTCATATCCATGCCTTTAAAAATCAAAGAATGAAATTCAGCATCTGTAGTTTCTTCTTGCCTGTGCTTTTAGACTACCATCATCTGAAAAAGATGGAATGAATGAAATATCGCCAGAAGGAACAGGATGCTGACAGCTGCAGGGTTGATTACATCTCTTGGTTCCATTACCAATTGCAAAATTGTGCTGATTTGGGGAATATAAGGCATTTTTCATGGCATCAAGTCAACTTTAGTGATTGTACACATTACAGAATAAGTTGGAACCAACAGAGACACTCATGAGCAGCTATGTTAATATTTCTGACAGTTTAATTACCTCACACTGGAGCTCTAGGAACTCCACTGGACTGTGATTAAGGTTTATGTGCAGTTCAATGAAGTGACTGACATTCTTCTTCCTGAATTACTTCAAGGATCAAAAAATAGTATAAACCTAATGATGTCAACCAGTCATAACTATCATCTACGAGTCTCAAAGGTATGTGTCTGAGTAGGATTGTAAACTTGGCTTCTTGGTTTCAGTGGAAATTTTCATGGCAGTGATCAATGTGTCTATTCAAACAGTTTTTGAAGGCCTATTACATCCTAGGTGTAAACATAAACAAGTAAAATATAATCTGTTCTTAAGATTTTCACAGAATCAGAAACTCCTTTGGGTTTAACTAATCTCCTTTAAGAATCAAAATGAGAATTATATATATGCATGAGCAGAGGTGAATCAACCACCGAAAAATACTTACAGCCTAATATTTTCTGTCAGATTATACTGGAAAAGTGAAAACAGCTAAATGACACCTGAAATTAAACTAATGCCACTGGACTATTCAACACTGAGCCAGATTTTAAATGTTAAAAAAAATTCAACACAGATTTATTTATAAATTCAAATGTTTCTCAAAAGCCAACTATGTAGCAGGCAACTGCTCTGAGCAGCAGTCACCGACCTTTTTGGCACCAGCAACTGATTTCGTGGAGGACAATTTTTCCACAGACCAGGGTGGGCACGATGGTGTCTACATGATTCAAGCACATTACATTTATTGTGCACTTTATTTCTAGTTTTATTACATCAGCTCCACCTCATATCATCAGGCATGAGATCCTGGAGGTTGGGGACCCTGGGTTCTGAGTACTGGGATTATAGCAATACACAACTAAAAAGCTTGGTCTCCATGGAGACATTGTTATGGAGGAATACAGGCCTCAGAAAAGAGGGAAGGGCAGTGAGGAAGACTCTGCAGAAAGGGGAGTCTAAGAAGTCCTCATTAATAAGGGGCAGGTGAGCGAAAGTGTTAGGGACTTAAAGGTCTGTAGTTATTAGAAAGAAGACTTAGAGCCATGTAGCTAATGGAAGGAAGAGTGCATCAGACAGAGAATAGCAAGTGCAGAGACTCTGAGAGGAGAGTGTGATTGGCTTGTTCCAAGAAGACCAGGAAGTTGACTAGGGTATACAAAGTAAAGTGACCAAGTATTAGAGGGCACGTGCTTCCCTGGCCCAGGAATTTGGACATGCCTTGCTTTGCCCAATGGAATTTTAGCAGATATGACATAAGCAGAAGCTTGTAATGTCCTTGGGTGATTGGGCTTGCTTTCTTGTGCTTATGTGCCATAAGAAGTACAGAATCCAGTGGTTTGCTGACCCAAGGAGGATGAAAGACATGTCAAACAGACTTGACTGCAACCCACAACTAGGAGTTGTGCTAGTTGAGCTCCAGCACAACTCCAGTCAACTAAAAGATGCATGAATGACAAATACATACCTTGAGAATTTTGCGATTATTTTGTTACATATCAATAGCTGACTGGTATACTGTTTTAATGGACTGAACCAGCAAGATACCAATGTTTGCAGATTATCTTAATCATATGCTGACATGTAGCTATAATATTATGTGAAGGTGTTAGGCACTCAGTTATGTCTGGCTCTTTGTGACCCCATGGAGTGCAGCCCACCAGGCTCCTCTATCCCTGGAATTCTCCAGGCAAGAATATTGGAGTGGGTAGCCATTCCCTTCTCCAGGGGATCTTCCCAACCTAGGGATCAAACCTGGGTCTCCTGCATTGCAGACAGATTCTTTATGATCTGAGCCACCAATATTACAGGCAACTCCAAAATGTTCCTGACTCCAACAACAATACTAGTGACCATAAACCTCCTCCCACCAAAACAACCCTCATTTGTTCAACAAGAAAACATTTATTGAGCCCCAACTGTGTACACTGGGAACTTGGCCAGACGTCATCCCTACTTCACCAATGCATTGCCTGCTAAAATAGCACTACCAATGGTTAAGGGATTTCTAACTTAGTTAATTGCAATTCTTTAGCATTAATACTTCAATTTTCCAATCCAAGGTAATTCCCACAGATGTCCATAAAAATCCTTTTGGCATTATTAGTCCTACTTTTCATGGTTTATCTGAAGTTGGTTCAAAGAAATGACAGAAACATTTTAAAAAGATAAATGTTTCAAAATAAGGAAAGACATAGTCAAAGTTAAAACAGCACTCTGATATAGTATAATATGCTAGACACTGCTGAAGTGAAGAGAAAAGGAGATGGCTCAATTAAGTCTGAGATAAAAGAAATGAAATCGTATGCTTCAAGTCTTCTGAAATTCACCATGGTTTTAGGCTTTTTTGAAAGGAAGAGATCCCATCTATCTGATTTGCCTGTCAATTCAAATGATAATTTTACTTGCTTAAAAAGTGACGTTAGCCAGAAGTGGTGCAGCTGAGACACAAGAATCCTTATACCCATTATTCTCTTTACACCCAAGTGAACTATTGCTGTTTTCTCTTCATATAAAAGGAAGCTATGTAAAGTGAAAGTGAAAGTCACTCAGTTGTGTCTGACTCTTTGTGATCCCATGGGGTATACAGTCCATGGAATTCTCTAGGCCAGAATACTGGAGTGGGTAGCCGTTCCCTTCTCCAGGGGATCTTTCCAACCCAGGAATCAAATTCAGGTCTCCTGCATTGCAGGCGGATTCTTTACCAGCTGAGCCACCAGGGAAGCCCAAGAATACTGGAGTAGGTAGCCTATTCCTTCTCCAAGGTATTTTCCCAACCCAGGAACCGAACTGGGGTTTCCAGCAATGCAGGCAGATTCTTTACCAACTGAACTACCAGGGAAGCCCATTAGAACATTATTTTCTCTTAAAAAAAGGTGACTGTGTATAAGCAAATATACCCACCATTATTTTTCTTTGGATTACTTATCTAAATCACATACTCTGTTTTAACTAATTTCCAACTGGATATGTTGTCCCTGCCTTTTTCTAGTTTTTCTTAAGAAAAAAAAAAAAGATTTCTCCTGTACCTGATATTTACCATCAATGACTTTTTGAAATCATGATCTGGGATAGATGATAGATGGCTTTTTGTTGTTGTTCTTTGCTCACTAAGTCTTATCTGACTCTTTGTGACCCTGTGGATTGTGGCCCACCAGACTCCTCTGTCCATTAAATTTCCCAGGCAAGAATACTGGACTGGGTTACCATTTCCTTCTCCAGGGGATCTTCTGGATCCAGGGATCAAACCTGCGTCTCTTGTGTTGGCAGGCAGGTTCTTTGCCACTGAGCCACCAGGAAAGCTCGGGATGGTATCAATTCTACATAAAAATACTGTGTTTAAGTTCTCTAATATATTAATGGTATATAGTGATGATGCTGATTACTACCTGGTTTGTGTTGAATGGTGATGAAAGATACTGAAATTAGTAGCTATTATTCATGTCTTTTTTCTATTAAGATCTAATTGATATATAGTACTTTATTAATTTGAGATGGACAACATGATTCTTTGAAATATGTATAGACTATGAATTGATTACCACAGTAAGTTAACATTCATCATCATAGTTATAAATCTTAAAAGTTTTCATCACAAGAATAAAAGATTTAATCTCTTAGCAACTTTAAAAACATTGAAATATAGTTGATTTACAATGTTGTGTTAGTTTCAGCTGTACAGCAAGGGGACTCATATATATATATATATATATATATATATATATATATATTTCTTTTTCATATTCTTTTCCATTATAGGTAATTACAAGGTATTGAATATACTTCCCTACGCTTAAAGTAAGACCCTGCTGTTTATATATTTTATATATAGTAGTGTGTATCTGTTAATCCCGTACTACTAATTTATTCCCTTTCCCCTTTGGTAATCGTTTGTTTTCTTTGTCTGTGATTCTATTTGTTCTGCAAATAAAGTTAATTTGTATCATTCTTTAGATTCCACATATAAGTGACATCATATAGTATCTGTCTTTCTCTGATTTATTTTACTTAATATGATCATCTCTAGGTCTATCCATGCTGCTGCACAACTTTCAAATATACAATACAGTATCATTAACTGTAATCCCCATGCTGTATGTTATAGCTCATGCAGGACTAATTTATAACTGCAAGTTTGTACTTTTTGACCACTTTTCCCCAACCCCCTGCATATGGCAACCACCAATCTGTTCTCTGCACCATTTCACATTTGCACTAAGACTGTGCACAAGGGCTCCCTTTACATCTTCACCAGCAGTTACATTTTCTCTCTTTGATAACGGCCATTCTAACAGATGTAAGGTGATATCTCATGATTCTGATTTGCATTTCCCTGATGATTAGTGACGTTCACCACCTTTTCATGTACCTGCTGGCCATTGGTATATCTTCTTTGGTAAAATGTCTGATCTTCTGCCCATTTTTCACACTGTTGGTTCTATTGAGTTCTTTACAAAATCTGAATATTCTCCTTGTAAGACATAGGATTTGCAAATATTTTCTCCCATTCTGTAGGTTGCATTTTCATTTTCCTGATGGTTTTGTTCACTGTACAGGAGCTTTTTATTTGATGTAGTCATTTTATTTTTGTTTTTCTTGCTTTTATGTTTGGTGTCAACTCAAAAAGTCATCGCCAAGATATATCACAGACCTTACTGCCCATGTTTTCTTCTAGGATTTTCATGGTTTCAGGTCTTACAGTAAGTTTTTAATCCATTTTGAATTGATTTAAGACAGTGGTCCAGTTTCAGTCTTTTGAATGTGGCTGTGCAGTTTTTCCGTACCATTTTCTGAAGAGACTCTTCTTTTCCTATCATATGTTTTTAGCTCCTTTGTTGTAAATTAATTCCCCATATGTGTGAGGGTTATTTATGGGCCCTCTGATCTGTTAATCTGTATATCTGTCATTATGCCAATACCACATCATTTTTACTTCTGTGCCTTTGTAATACAGTTTGAAATCAGGCAACATGAGGCCGCCTGCTTTGCTCTTTTTTTTATCCTCAAGACTGCTTTGGCTATTTAGGTTCTTTTTTGTGGTTCCATACAAATTTTTGGATTTTTCATTCTCTTTACGTGGAAAATGCCATGAAACTTTGATAGAAATTGCCTTGAATCTGTAGATTGCAATGGGTAGTATAGACATTTTAACAACAGCTATTCTTTCAATCCATGAGCATGAAGTATCTTTCTATTTATTTATGTTTTCTTCAATTTCTTTCATCTTTGTCTTACAGCTTTTAGTGTACAGGTTTTTCACTGCCTTAAATTTATTCCAAGGTATTTTATTCTTTTAGATGCAATTATAAATGGGATTATTTTATTTCTCTTTCTCATAGTTTGTTATTAACGTGTAAAAATGCAACAGATTTTTGTATATTGAGTTTTTATCCTGCAACTTTACTAAATTCATTGAGTTCTCATAGTTACTTGGTAGGGCCTTTCAGGTTTTCTTATATATATTATGATGTCATTTGCAAATACAGATAAATTTACTACTTTCTTTCTGATTTGTGTGCCTTTGATTCTTTTTCTTGCCTAATTATGCTGGCTAGGACTTTCAGCATTATGTTGAACAAAAGCAGCAAGAGTAGGCATCCTTGTCTTCTGATTGTAGTGGAAAACCTTTCAGCTTTCACCACTGAATATCCTATCTTTCAGCATCCTATCTTTTTGCCTTTTCACACTGTTCATGGGGTTCTCAAGGCAAGAATACTGAAGTGGTTTGCCATTCCCTTCTCCAGTGGACCACGTTTTGTCAGAACTCTCCACCATGACCTGTCCATCCTGGTTGGCCCTACACAGCATGGCTCATAGTTTCACTGAGTTAGACAAGGCTGTGGTCCATTTTCTGGGCCCTGATGTTAGCTGTGGGCTTGTCATACATGGCCTTTATTATGTTGACATGCATGCCCTCTATACCCATTTTGTTGAGAATTTTTATCATGAATGGATGCTGAATTTTGTCAAATGCTTTTTCTTCACCTGTTGGGATAATCGTGTGATTTTTATCTTTCATTAATGTGGTATATCATATTTATCGATTTGTATATATTGAACTGGGCTTCCCAGGTGGCTCAGTGGTAAAAAATCTGCTTACTGATACAGGAGATGCGGGTTTGATCCCTGGGTCAGGAAGATCCCCTAGAGAAGGAAATGGCAACCCACTCCAGTATTGTTGCCTGGGAAATTCCATGGACAGAGGAGCCTGGTGGGCTATAGACCATGGGATTGCAGAGTCAGATATGACTAAGCGACTAAACACATGCACACACACTGAACCATCCTTGCAACACAGGGATAAATCCCCCTTGTTTATGGTGCATGATCCTTTTACTGTATTGTTGCATTTGGTTTGCTAATATTTTCTGGAGAAATTTTACATCTGTATTCATCAGATACTGGTCTATAGTTTTGTTGTAGTGTCCTTATCTGTCTTTAGTATCAAAGTAATGCTGGCCTTGTAAAATAATTTAGGGGTGTAGTCGCAAATGTTTTTAAGTGTTTGAGAAGGATTGGTATTAATTCTTTGTGTTTGGTAGAATTCACCAGAGAAACCATCTGATTGTGGGCTTTTGGGGGGGGGGAACTTTTGTTTATAGATTCAATCTCCTTTCTCATTGTTGGTCTTTTCAGATTTTGTTTCTTCATGATTCAGTCTTGGTAGGTTGCATGTTTCTAGGTATTCATCCTTTTCTTCTAGATTATCCAATTTGTTTCCATGTAATTATTCTTAATAGTTCTGTGATCTTTTGTATTTCTGGTTTAAGTTGTAATATCTCTTCTTACATTTCTGATTTTATATTTGAGTTCTTTTTTTTTTCTTAGTTTGTCTAAAGGTTTGTCATTTTCATTTAGCTTTTCAAAAAAGAACTAAAAACAAGCTTTTAGTTTCAATGATATTTTCCATTATCTTTTTCACCTCTCTTTATTTCTGTCCTAATCTTTCTTTCCTTCTGTTAACTTTGGATGTTGTTTGTTCTTCTTTTTCTACTTCCCTGAGGTGTAAAGTCAGGTTGTTTGCTTGAGATTTTTCTTGTTTCTTCTTGCAGGCATTTATTATTACGAACTTCCCTCTCATAACTGCTTTGCTGCATCCCATAACTTTTATATATTGTATTTGCATTTGTCTCAAGGTATTTTTTATTTCTCTTCTGATTTCTTCATCAATCCATTTGTAGTTTCAGTGGTGTGTTATTAAATATTCACACATTTGTGAATTTCCAGTTTTCTTCTTGAAATTGGTTTTTGGTTTTTATATTATTGTCAAAAAGATGCTGGATATGGTTTCAGTCTTCTTAAATTTATTGAGACTTGTTTTGTGGTATAAGATATGATGTATCCTAGAGAATGTTGCTGCCTAGAAAATATTCCATGTGCACTCGACAAGAATGTACTCTGCTGCATTTGGAAGGAATGTTCTCTAACTGCTCATCTGATCTGATGTATAGTCCCATGCTTCCTTATTGATTTTCTGCCTGGGTAACCTATCTACTGATATTAAGTGAGGTATGGTTAAATCCCCTACTATTACTGTACTGGTATCTATTTTTCCCTTCAGGTCTGTTAATATTTGCCTTATATTCACCATGTTGGGTGAAATAAATATTTACAAATGTTATAGGTCTGATTGGACTGACCTCTTTATCATTATGTAATGCCCTTTTTTGTCTCTTATTTTAGTTGTTTCAAAGTCTATTTGATATAAGTAAAGCTATCCCAGGTTTCTTTTGGTTTTTATTTCTGTGAAATATCTTTTTCCATCCCTTTAATCTCTGTGCCTTTACATCTTTTTAAAAGATTTTTTTGATGAGGGCCATCTTTAAAGTTTTTATTGAATTTGTCACAATATTGTTTCCATTTTATGTTTTGTTTTTTTGGCTGTGAAGCATGGCGGATCTTAGCTACCTGACCAGGGGTTGAATCCACACCTCTTGCATTGGAAGGTAAAGTCCTAACCACTGGACTACCAGGGAAGTCCTTTTGTATGTCTTTACATCTGAAGTGAGTTTTTTAATAGGCAGCCTACCCTGGTGGCTCAGATGGTAAAGTGTCTGCCTACAATGCAGGAGACCTGGGTTCTATCCCTGGGTCGGGAAGATCCCTTGACGAAGGAAATGGCAGCCCACTCCAGTATTCTTCCCTGGAAAATCCCATGGACGGAGGAGCTTGGTTGGCTACTGTCCATGGGGTCGCAAAGAGTCCGACATGACTTAACAACTTCACTATCTATAGCAAGGTCTTATTTTCTGCTGTTTCTGTCAGAAAGGGCTTCTGTTAAATTTATTTAAATTTCAAAGTTACAGAAAAAGTCTAAGAATAGTAAGATAGTCTCCTGTATACCATTTACCTTGATTCACCAAGTGTTAATATGTTGCCACATTTGCTTTGCTTCTTTCTCTAAGCACATAAATTTGTTATTGTTGTTATTACTATTACTGACCCATTTTCATTCCAATGTAAGGTTCAGGCCCCTTTATTCCTAAGTACTTTGTCATTATCTCTTTGAACTCTTATTTTATGGAACCACACTGGCACTATATTATCATCTAGTGTGTAGACTATATTTAAATCTCACCAATTGCCTTTATAATATCCTTTATAACTATAACCAAATATATGTGTGTGTAACATATATACTTATATATTTTTTCTCTGATCCAGGTTCATGTATTGCATTTCTTTGTCATGTCTTTTCTTTCTCCTTTTTTTGGGGGGGGGAGTATTGTTGATTTACAGCATTGTGCTAACTTTCTGCTGTACGGTAAAATGATTCATATTATACATAATATTATACACATGTATACATAATATACATAACATTATACATATTACACATATATTCTTCTTAAATATTCTTTCCTAATATGGTTTTTCATAGTATACTATAGTTCTCTGTGCCCTACAGTAGGACTTTGTTTATCCATTCCATGTATAAGAGTTTACATCTGCTAACCCTAATCTCCTCTCCCTTGGCAATCACCAGTTTATTCCCTGTGTCTGTGAGTCTGTTTCTGTTTCATAGATAGGTTCATTTGTGTCATATTTTAGATTCCACATACAAGTGATACCATATGGTATTTGTCTCTTTCTGACTTACTTCACTTAGTATAATAATCTAGAGTTACATCCACATTGCTGCAAATGACATTATTTTGTTCTTTTTTAGGGCTGGGTAGTATTCTAATGTCGGAGAAGGCAATGGCACCCCACTCCAGTACTCTTGCCTGGAAAATCCCATGGACGGAGGAGCCTGGTGGGCTGTAGTCCATGGGGTCGCAAAGAGTCGGACACAGCTGAGCGACTTCCCTTTCACTTTTCACTTTCATGCATTGCAGAAGGAAATGGCAACCCACTCCAGTGTTCTTGCCTGGAGAATCCCAGGGACGGGGGAGCCTGGTGGGCTGCCGTCTATGGGGTCGCACAGAGTTGGACATGACTGAAGCGACTTAGCAGCAGCAGCAGGATTCCAATGTATATATGTACCACATCTTTATTCATCCCTCTGCTGATGGACATTTAGGTCGCTTAACTGTCTTGGCTATTATGAACAGTGCTGCTGTGAACATAGGGGTGCACGTATCTCTTTGGATTAGAGTTTTGTCTGGATATGTGCCTAGGAGTGGGCTGCTCAGTCATGTGGTCATGCTATTTTTAGTTTTCTGAGGAACCTCTATACTGTTTTCCATAGTGCCTTCACCAGCTTACATTCCAACAACAGTGTAGGCATGTTGCCTTTTCTCCACATCTTCTCTGGCATTTGTTATTTGTAGAGTTTTAATATGGCCATTCTGACCAGTGTGAAGTGATACCTCATGTAGTCTTGATTTGCATTTCTCTCATAATTAGTGATGCTGAGTGTCTTTTCATATGGCTATTGGCCATTTGTATTTTCTTCTTTGGAGAAATGTCTATTTAGGTCTTCTGCCCATTTTTCAATTGGGTTGTTTATTTTATTTTTTTGCTGTTGAGTTATATGAGCTGTTTGTATATTTTGGAAATTAGGCCCTTATTGGCTGTATCATTTGCAAATAGCATCTCCCATTCCGTAGGCTGTCTTTTCATTTTGCTTATGGTTTCCTTTGCTGTGCAAAAGTTTTTAAGTTTGATTAGGTTCCATTTCTTTATTTCTATTGCCTTGGGAGACTGTAAGTCTTGCTTTTTAGCCATTTAGCCACTCTTATATTGTGATTAGGGGATTTAGTCCACTTAAAGTAATTTTTGATAGGTATGTACTTACTGCCAGTTAAAAGATTGTTTCCTGTCTTGCAGTTTCTCTTTGCCTTTCTTCTCACTCTCTTTCTCTGTGATTTGATGACTGACTGTAGTGTCATGCTTAGAGTTCTTCCTATCATTTGTATACAGGTTTCTGCTTTGTAGTTTCCATGAGGTTTAGATGAAACATAACAGTCTATTTTAAGATGATAATTTTCATTCCAATTCCAAAGAAAGGAAATGCAAAAGAATGCTCAAACTACCGCACAATTGCACTCATCTCACATGCTAGTAAAGTAATGCTCAAAATTCTCCAAGCCAGGCTTCAGCAATACATGAACCATGAACTTCCTGATGTTCAAGCTGGTTTTAGAAAAGGCAGAGGAACCAGAGAGCAAATTGCCAACATCCGCTGGATCATCGAAAAAGCAAGAGAGTTCCAGAAAAACATCTATTTCTGCTTTATTGACTATGCCAAAGCCTTTGACTGTGTGGATCACAATAAACTGTGGAAAATTCTTCAAGAGATGGGAATACCAGACCACTTTACCTGCCCCTTGAGAAAACTATATGCAAGTCAAGAAGCAACAGTTAGAACTGGACATGGAACAACAGACTGGTTCCAAATAGGAAAAGGAGTACATCCAGGCTGTATATTGTCACCCTGCTATTTAACTTATATGCAGAGTACATCATGAGAAATGCTGGACTGGAAGAAACACAAGCTGGAATCAAGATTGCCGGGAGAAATATCAAGAACCTCAGATATGCAGATGACACCACCCTTATGGTAGAAAGTGAAAAGGAGCTAAAAAGCCTCTTGATGAAAGTGAAAGAGGAGAGTGAAAAAGTTGGTTTAAAGCTCAACATTCAGAAAACAAAGATCATGGCATCTGGTCCCATCACTTCATGGGAAATAGATGGGGAAACAGTGGAATCAGTATCAGACTTTATTTGTTGGGGCTCAAAAATCACTGCAGATGGTGACTGCAGCCATGAAATTAAAAGACGCTTACTCCTTGGAAGAAAAGTTATAACCAACCTAGATAGTATATTCAAAAGCAGAGACATTATTTTGCCGACTAAGGTCCGTCTAGTCAAGGCTATGGTTTTTCCTGTGGTCATGTATGGATGTGAGAGTTGGACTGTGAAGGTGGCTGAGGGCCGAAGAATTGATGCTTTTGAACTGTGGTGTTGGAGAAGACTCTTGAGAGTCCCTTGGACTGCAAAGAGATCCAACCAGTCCATTCTAAAGGAGATCAGCCCTGGGATTTCTTTGGAAGGAATGATGCTAAAGCTGAAGCTTCAGTACTTTGGCCACCTCATGCGAAGAGTTGACTCATTGGAAAAGACTCTGATGCTGGGAGGGATTGGGGGCAGGAGGAGAAGGGGACGACAGAGGATGAGATGGCTGGATGGCATCATGGACTCGATGGATGTGAGTCTGAGTGAACTCCAGGAGATGGTGATGGACAGGGAGGCCTGGCGTGCTGCGATTCATGGGGTCGCAAAGAGTCGGACACAACTGAGCGACTGAACTGAACTGAATAACAAAAGTTCAAATACATTCTAAAGCTCTACATTTTCACTCTCTTCTCTATGTTATGTTTTTGGTGTCACAATTTACATGTTTTGTGTGTCCATTAACAAATTACTTTGGTAACAGTTACTTTTATCACTTTTGTCTTTTAACCTTCCTACTGAATGTACAAGCGATTCGCCTATCACTGTTATAACATTTGATTATTCTGAATTTAATTATATTCTTACCTTGTGACACTTATACTTTCTTGTTTTCCTATGACTAATTATGACCTTCCATTCAAAGAAGTCTCTTGTACATTTCTTCTAAGGCTGGTCTAGTGGTGCCGCTTTCCTTCAGCTTTTGCTTGTCTGGATAACTCTTTCTCTTTTCCTCAATTCTGATGGACAACTTTGCTGGATAGAGTATTCTGCTTGGCAGTTTTTCTTTTTCCTTTAATACTTTGAATATATCATGAAACTCCCTTCTGGCCTGTCAAGTTTCTGTTGAAAAATCTGCTGATGGATTTATGGGGTTCCCTCGTATGTAAGAAGTTGTTTTTCTCTTGTTGCTTTTAAGACTTTCTCATTGTCTTTAACATTTGACAGTTTAATTATGATGTGTCTTGGTGTGGGAACTGTCCAGGTTTCCTGACAGTATGTCTCCTTCCTAAGGCTAAGAAAGTTTTCTTCTCCTTTCTCTCTTTTCCTTCTAGGACTCTATGTTTGGAATATTTGTTTTGTCTACTTGATGGTGTACAATAAGTTCCTTAAGCTATCTTCTCTTTATCTTTAATTTTTTTAATTGAAATACAGTTGACTGACGATGTTATGTTAGTTTCAGATGTACAGCAAAGTGATTGAGTTATCTATACAAATATTCTTTTTTACATCCATCTCTCCCATTATAGGTTGTTAGAGAGTATTGATAAGAGTTCCCTGTACTATAGAGTAGGTCCTTGTTGATCATCTATTTTATATATAGTAGTGTATATATGTTAATCCCCAACTCCTAATTTATCTCTTCTCTCTTTAGCAACCATATAGCTACTTAGAAACTTGGTGTATAATGGATGAATTCCACTGCTCTCTTTGAGTCTGCTCATCTTTTATTCCCAATTCACCTAGTCTGCTGCTGAATGCCTCTTTGTATTTATCAGTTCTGTTACTGTATTCATTGCTTTGTCATTTATATTTTCTGTCTTTGTTGGAATTATCACTTTGTTTGTGTATGGTTTTCCTGACCTTGATGGGCATCTCTGTGACTGCTGTTTTGAAATCTTTATTTGGAAAACACTTATCTCAATTTCTTTTAAGGTCATTTTTGAGGTTTTAGCTTGTTCTTTTCTTTGGAACATATTTCTCTTTTCTTTTTCCCTTTGCCTTGTCCCTTTCTGTTGGTTTCTATGCATTAGCTACAAGTTGCCCCGCCCACCTTGAAGGGGTGATCTCAGGTAGGAGATGAGACTTATTTTTCAGCCCTGCCCTACCTCTTGATCATCTCTGAAACTCTCGTGATTGTCCAAGGAGGTTTTTTTTTTTTGTTGTTCTTAGTGCCTCTGTAGTTGAGGGTGTGCCCAGACCTGTCAGTGTTCCAATGGGGAGGAGGATTTCAGTCAGCACTTAGATGCAAGATGAGTGGAAGACTGAGCCTCCGGCAACAGCTTTTAAAGTATGTAAACAGATCTCTTTTAGGGAAAGACTGGGAGACGTAAGTTTCTGTATGCTCCCTCTGCACTGAGCTCTGGGAAGATAGCTAGCTATTTAAAAACTGCTGTTTTTCTTTTTATTTTTTTTTTTTTTTTGGTATGCTACCATTTCACTGAGCTGTGAACATAATCCCCCACTGACTACCAGAACAGCAGATATGTGCACAAGCTCCTTTATGGGAGATACCAATGACCTAGAGCGAGGCAGGAAGGGTGAGATGGCACGAGCTGGCCTACTTCATCTCTGCAGAGTATGGAAGTCAGTCCCTGGAGTGTTACATTAGAAGCCTGCCTCTTCAGGCTGAGGCTTTTAAGATATAAACAAATGAGCCTCTTTCATGGAAAAACTGGGTGCATTCCAGCCGGTTGCCTTTATGCTGTGCAGTTGGACAGGGGCAGTGTTAGGCATGGTGAGTCCCCATGAGCCCTGTAAGTACTATCTCTCTGTTCACTCTGGCTTTCTGGACTTCATGGATGTTAGATGTTTGGGGAGCCCATCTCTCAGGTAGAAGGACATATTAAGAGCTGGGGCTCAAAACTTTACTACTCAGAGAGAAGCTAATAGCTGTATTTCCTTCTTGGTTGTGTGTCAACATGATTGGGATGGGGTTCACAGCAAGACTGTGGCTCAGACACTCCTATGTTGTTTTAAATTAGTTTCTATTGGAGTAGAGTTGTGTTACAATGTTCTTAGCTTCAGGTATACAGAAAAGTGAATCAGTTATATAGCCATCCACTCCTTTTTAGATTCTTTTCCCACATAGGTCATTTCAGAGTACTGAGTAGAATTCCCTGCGCTATACAGTAAGTCCTTATTATCTGTTTTACATACAGTAGTGTGTATATGTCAGTCCCAATCTCCCAAGTCCCCTGGTAACCATTAGGTTTGTTTTCTATATCTCCTACGTGCTGGATGTGGGTTTTTTGCTTGTCCAGTGTTTATGTACAGGACTCATTCAGCTATTTCCTAAATGTCTTTGAGAGGGAAGTACTCAGTGTGTAGTTGTTGTGGATTCCATGTTTATATGCAAGGAGGAAAGTTCAGGATCTCATATTGTCATCTTGATCCAGAAACTCCAGTGAAACTTCCTCAGTGTGTAAATTGTTCTGTATCTACATAATGGTAGATACAGAATGTATCTACATTATGTGCTTGACTTTGACAATATTCATTCAAGAAGCATTTTACTAAACTCTTGTTGCATAAAAGGTGATCAATTGGGAAAGAAAATGAGCAAGACTTAGTCGTTGCTTTTAAGGAGGTTAAGTACTTAACGAGGGAGAAAAAAAAATGAGTTGTACAGGAAGGTGGATTTTGAATATCATGATAAGGAGTAAAATGGAAGGAAAGAGAGAAAGAAGGAAGGAAGAATTTGGTATCTTGCTTATGATGATGGTATCATGTTGCTCAGTCATGTCCAACTCTTTGCAACCCAATGGACTGTAGCCCACTAGGCTCCTCTGTCCATGGGCTTCTCCAGACAAGAATACTGGAGTGGCTTGCCATTTCCTCCTCCAGGGGATCTTCCCTACCCAGGGACTGAGCCCATGTCTCCTGCATTGGCAGGAGGGATTCTTTACCACTGAACCACCAGGGAAGCCCATGGGTGTGTGTGTGTGCGTATATATATATATATATATACACACATGCTCAAACTTATCAAGATGTATACATTAAAAGTACATCTTTATCATTTACACCTGAATGAAGCTAAAAAAGAAGGCAGGTAGGTAAAGGAAAAAATGCAGAAAACCTCTGTACACTTTAGAAAGTGGGAGAGATGTTCTGGAGGCTGATCATGATTTCAGAGTGTGTTCTATTTTTATCTGGTTTTATCCATAACATACTCATGAGAAAGGTCTAGCTGGCAATCTTGAGAAAAAGCCTTGAAGTGATGTGTTGAGGACACAACATCACCTATGTGGTAATCTGGCATAAGATACTCAGCCTGAATCCAACTGGGAGTAAACAAGCAGGCAAATCCCCAATGAGAAACATCCTACACAACAATTGGCCTGACCTCTTCTGAAATGCCAGTGTCCTGCAACATCTGAAGAGGCTGGGGGAGTGTTCTAGATTAGAGGAAACTCAAGAGACATGACAACTAGATGCCAAGGGTGACCTTTCATTGGCTTCTAAATGAAAAAGATAAAAAGCTATTAATAGAAAGGATATTATTGGCAGATTGTGGGATATCTGAATCTAAATTATATATTAGATAATAGTAGTATATCAGTGTTAATTTCCTGAGTGTGACTATGTAAGAAAATATTTTTCACCTTGGAAGATACATGTTAAAATGTTTAGAGGTGAAATGTTACTATGTATGAAATAGTCATTCAGTGAGTAAAACTATACATGCACATAAAACAGGAATATATATAGTGTATACACACATACACACAGACACAAAGATGTCAACATAAATAAATACAGCAAATTGGCAAAATGTTGACTAAATTGCAATTCTGCCCTAAGTTTGAAGTTGTTCTAAGCAGCAAAGGCAGCTTTTAACATTGTTTAAACAAAATACAAAACATTCTTTAAAAAGGATGACTGGGTACAAGTAAAGGAGTCAGAGATAAGTTGTTGGGAAGACAGACTTTATCCATTTCTATTTGTCTTATTTTAAAACATAATGTGAACTTCATAGCACACCATCCCATTAAAAAAGGAAATGTATAGAATGCCCACATGGTATACAGAGACTTACCATTGGTAAGCATGTCATGGTTTGAGGAAACACTCCAACTCATTAGATAGATCACCCAGTATGACTTCACCTGTACTTCTCTTTACAGAGTCCTGGGGTTATATACTGGCATTCTACCAGAGTATGGTTCAGCAAATCCCAGCCTTATCATACCTTGGAGCTTCAAAGCATGAGGATATACACTGCATTTATCTTAATACATGTGCATCTTTCAAGAAGAGGGTCTTTCACTGCCCCCCTTCTTTACAGTGAGGATTCAATGGACATGAATCTGAACAAATTCAGGGAGACAGTGAAGGACATGGACTGTGCTGCAGTCCATGTGTTCACAAAGAGTCGACACAACTTAGCAAATGAACAACAACAGTGGGGGGGGGGTGCGGGGGATCACCTCTGTATTCAGTCTCTTCAGAGAACAAACTCACTAACAATAGAGGCTATCCATTGACACTGGCAAGTTATCTCTTAGCCTAACTCAGCCACTGGCAAACGCACTTTTGTCCTTGTATTTGGGTCTGCCACGATTCTCTGAGCTCCACAAATCATCAGGCCCACGGCCTGAGGTGTACTTTAATTTGGGTGCTTTCATAGGCATGCTGCCTCGGGGCTCATGGTGACAGGTCTAAATAATTAATACTTCTAAGCACCCAGGGCTTTGCATCTCACCTCTCAAATATGTGACTTAGCTTCTCAGGCTGGGCTTACTTCAAAAAAGGAGAAAATCCTGCAGTAGGAAATAACAACAGACATACTAAAACTCCATTGTTTGGGGAATGTAAGGACTTTAAAAAGGCGTATGTTTTCAGATGCTGAGCTATTGCTTACATTCCCAACAGTTGATTAGCTCGATTCAGATCTCAGATGGAGGCAAGAGCAGCCGATGCCCTAAATCACTGAGGTGTGGCAAAGCTGGGAAAACAACTTCAAACATCTCCTCTTCCTTCACAAAAGAAATGAGAGCTGGCCTTCATTTATGGAGTTACCTGCTTCACTTTTTGGTCTTAACATTCCTTCTCAGTCTGGAGAATATGACTTGATGTGTCTACACCTTCCAACACTACTCCCCCGATCAACTAAATGGAGGTCTTCCCCAAGGCCCTGAAACCAAGCACCTTTGTTATATTTCTCCTCTCACACCTTTCAGCTCCCCATTCGGTGAGGTTCACTCTCAAATCTCTCCCGACTGCCCTTTTACCACCTCCTCAAAGACAGTACCTCCACCTTTAAAAGGATCACCATCTTCTCCCAAACAAGTCCTCTCCCCTCCTTTCCTTATATTTTCTAGTCAGTCCCTGGTCTTGGGTACTCTATTTTCAAATAAGTCACAGTCATCTCCTCCTGTCCCATCCCAGAAATCTCTTAAGCATCCTCAGAAGTCCCATAACTTGGCCTCTGTGACTGCCTTCTCACTAGTCTTTCAAACTATAGAAGTTTTACTCTGGGACAGATAAAGCTGCCAGAGTGCATCTTTGTAGCTATCTCTTACCTGCTAAATGATGCTCAGTGGCTCTGTGACACCAACCAAACACCTCTGCCCAGTATTCACGTCACTGCGTTGTGAGCCTAACTTTCCTCTGCAGCCTTACTTTTCCCCACTCCTGCCGGGATCCTATCTTTCTAATGTCTGGAACCTTGGCTCTTTCCTGCCCTTGGCCTTCATCTCTCCATCTTCAACAAATGCTCAGTTCCTCCTCTGTCCTTCAGAACCCTTCACAGACATCAATTCATCAAAAATCCTTCTCAGATCTACCAAATGACTGAAACTTTAGTACCACAAGGCCTTACTCTAGTAACTGAACAGCCAGAGCTTAGAGGGTAAGGGGACTGTGTCTTTCATCTCTGTACCCCTAAGGCATTCATGACAACCTCTGGTCCATAACTGACATTAAATAATTGAGCAGACAATTTAAAAGTTGCTACAAATAGTTCACCATTTCCAGACCTTAAGAGATGACAAAATTGAGGAGTAGCTGAGACAAACACTTACCCATGGATTCTGAAGTTTGACTGCCAACCACCCGGAGCAGCATAGGCTGGCTGCTGTCTGACCTCTGAAGAGAGGTAGAAGGAGAGGACACCGTTGTGCCATTCACCTTGGCCTCGGCCTGGGGCTAAGGCATCCAAAGAAAATAGAATTATTTTTCATAATAAACACTCAAATACATAAATATAAACCCATTATAGACACTCAGGTCTCTTAAATTATGATTTTTCCTACTTAGAAATCTCCCACAAAGAGTTAAATTTGGGAAATTTCACAGTGGATAAGATCCATGGATACTGTCTTCGTACCTGAATCATATCCCCTTAAAAAAGCCTGAAAGACAGTACAGCTACAGTGGAATAAGGTATAGAAAATCATTACACTAACTGAAAGATGTAGAAGGTCATGTGAGAATGTTGAAATCATATGAAGTGAAAGTGAAAGTCGCTCAGTCATGTCCAACTCTTTGTGACCCCATGGACTATACAGTCCATGTGATTCTTGAGGTCAGAATACTGGAGTGGATAGCCTTTCCCTTTTCCAGGGGATCTTCCCAACCCAGGGATCAAACCCAGGTCTCCTGCATTGCAGGTGAATTCTTTACCAACTGAGCTATCAGGGAAGCCCAAATAAGACCACAAAAATGTAATGGAAAATTCATACTTTTGTGAAGTATTATCTCAAAATTTATAATTCCCAGAAAGCCAGGACTATGTGCAGGGAAGGGTCTCCTACAATGCAATATCCTGCTACATTTTTAACGGCCACTTAAATTATGTTTTAGGGATTATCAAAAGAAACCAAAGGCATACCACAAAATAAGAGTAACTGCAAAAAAGAGAGCTCCTGATTTTCAAGAGGTAAAAATTTCACTTTTGGATACCAGTAGAAACCTTTCTGCATTTTTTTCCCAAGATGAATTTTAAATTGGTCAAATAAAACACATTTTCATAGGACACAATCTGGAAGCAACATAAAACGACATGCTCATTTCATTCCTATTCTTATATCCCTTGCTATCTAGCACTTGGCGAAGCACACACTGAATAATGACCAAATCAACGTTGGCTGCATTTCTGAAAAGGACTGAGAGTTCTAGTTCTTAGTTGTAAGTGGGGAAAGTGGATTTTTGTAAAGATGCCATGTTAGAGAGAGGGGTGTCTCACTTGCTCCAGCAGCTGCCTGAGCCTGTGTAACTGGGACTCCAGCTGTTTATTGTGGTCTTCCAGGATTTGCATCCTGGCTTCCAGGCGGCCTTTGTGTTGACGCAGTAGCTTGGCCTCAGCAATGAGCTCAGCATCCCGGGGACTTTGTGGCGAGGTGGGCATCATCTCAGGAGGGGACGGCAGTGGGGACAGGCCTTTATGTTCATGCTGCTCCTTGAGACGATCATATTCTGCCTGCAGATTCCTATTTGGCATCAAAGAAGTGGGGGGAAAAAACAAGGGAAAAGACAAGAAAAAGGAAGTTGAATATCATCACCAGATTTCTTATACTAATGGCAGAGAGATATATCTGACCGCCACCAAACACAATAGCAAGCAAAAGAGAGGCACTTAATGAATGGTTTTTATGATGACAATTTTAGCAATGCTTAAAGAAAAAAAAAAAAACAAAACAAACAAAATAATGTTTGAAGCGTCTGCCCGGTGTGTGTGAGGGGAGATACTTTTCAATCTTCTATACTTAAAAGCCTTGTGAGTGCTATGTTTACATAATTAAGCAGCAAAGGAGTTATTCATTGTGTAAATATTGCCTTAGAATGTCATCAGATTATAATTCTTATACTTCCATCGACACTTGGGTTTGCTTAAACAAATCATCAAATATTTTCAACAGCATGGTAGAAGAACATAGTAAGAGTGTACCCATGTACCCACCATGGTGCTTTAATATACTTAACATATGCCATATTTTCTTCAAAATTTTGAATAAAATATGACAGTTACAGGTGAAGCTTCCCCACAAGTTCTCCTTATTATATCAGTTCCCTGCTCATCACTACCCCTAAGGAGATAATGCCATCCTGGGTTCCATGTCCATCATTACCATGGTATCCACCATTACTAGGTTGAACTTAATAAAGATGGTGATATTCAGCTTTTTTAAACCTATATAAATGGCCATTTCATGCGATTCAATCTAATAGCATTATTCAACATAGCATGTTCTTAAACTTTAAGAACTTTGTTGAAGCATGTAAATCCCATTCTAAGAGCTGCTTTTTGCCTTCAACATTCTTTTGCAGCTTGAATATTCCATCAACATTCTCCTGTCAAAGACCATTTAGGTTGTTCCCAACTTTTCCCTAATACAAACAGTGATACAACAAACTTCCTTCTACCTGTCTCCTTGAATACCTATTTGAAAGTCTTTACAGAATATATGTAGATGTAAAATTGTTGGGTTCTAGCACCACCATCAACATTGCCACAGATCACCAAACTGCTCTCCTAAATGTTTTTACACCAATTTGCTCTCCCACCAGCAGTGAGTGAGGTTTTCCATTGGCCACATCTTTATCAAATCCTTGGCATTACCAAACATGTAAGTTTCGGGTGATGGGTACATTTTATTGGTGAGGCTGACCCTCTTTTTTTTGGCTGTGCCACACAGCTCATGGGATCTCAGTTCCCTGACCAGGGATCAAACCCGCACCCTTGGCAGTGAAAGCACAGAACTGTTGGACGGCCAGGGAATTCCTAGGGGATGAACGTCTTTCATCTTAGTTGGCTTTTAATGTTTCCGTAGCTGTTTCTCTACTGGCTTGTCTTTTTCTTATGCAAATTCCGGATATGTTCTAGATGCTTATTTATTGCCAATTATAGCATAGCAAAATCTTAGCATAGCTAATTTCAACCTTTACTCTTGGCATCCTATTCTACAATGATTTTTAATTTCAAAACATTCCTCCATGTTTTCTGAGTGTCATGTTTTAAGAGAATCTCCCGTACACCTACATTTTAGAGTTTACAACTCTGTTTTTCACATTTACAACTTAACCCAGAATCTTTTGTTTGGTGTGAACATGAAATCTAACTTGACTCCCCCTGACATAGATAACTTATTAAGCCAGCCCTGTGCCTTGTCTAGTCCACATTTCCCCAACTCCCACTGATTTCGATGGCATGTTTATAGTCCATCGAGCACCCATAAATACACAAGTGTGCTTTGGAGGTCTCTATTCTCTGTGGTTGGATTATTATCTGTGTGTCTCTGTGTGAATTCCACACTATGGCTGTGAATATCTTGTGATCTGGTAGGTAGGCCTTCTCACTCCCACTTCGTTCTGACATAAAATTGTCTTGGCTCTTCCACCTCTTTGATCATCTCTATGATTTTAGAGTCAAGATTTCCTATTCTAGGAAAATTCTTGTGGACATTTAGGGTTTGAGAGACACTGAATGTATAGAATAAAATGGAAACAGCTGACTTTGCATTATTGAGTCTTTACATCAGGAATGTGGTTAAACTCTTCAGTTACCCCAGGCGCCTTTTATGTCAAATAATCTCCTATAACTTGATCTGTTTTTCCCCTAGCTTTTAAGTTGAATACTTAAGTCCTTTCTTTTTATGTTTTTTAATAGAGACATAGAGACAGGGTATGGGTTTCCTTCTTGCTTTCAAATTGATGAGAATACCAAAGGAGGGCACTTCTGTAATTTGGTACCCAGCAAATGATTAGAACTCTTGGTATCCTTCTTCCAGTTATAATGAACACCAAAATAGGATGGTAGATTTCTATTGTTCATAGATGTTATTTCATTGGGTTAGAGAATGTCCTAGCCACAAAGGTGGAAGATCTCTATCAATGAGAAAGGACATGAGAGGAAGTAGTGAGCAGTCAAGAAGAGTTTTTACCTTGTCCAGTTGGAGGAGGAAAAATAATCTCATGATCAGGCTTCCTGTTATGTGTGTGTGCTCAATCGTGTCTGACTCTTTGCACCCCATGGACTGTAGCCTGCCAGGCTTCTCTGTCCATGGGATTTCCCAGGCAAGAATACTGGAGCGTGTTGCTATTTCCTACTCCAGGGGATCTTCCTGACCCAGGGATCAAACCTGTGTCTCCAGAGGCTCTTGTTTTGCAGGAGGGTTTTTCCTCTTAGTAAAATGTTTTCTGTTGTTCCATACCTGGAATGAACGTTCCTCAGGGGTGGCACATCTTCCAGAATGTCCAGTTTCAAAATGCTCGACCTCCACACCAAAGAAGATTTTATTTCAATCCAATCTAATCTCTGTTTTTGTCTTTGTTTGAAGTTCTACCCAGGGAAGAACCCTAGAGGAGGACATGGCAACCCACTCGAGTATTCTTGCCTGGAGAATCTCATGAACAGAGGAGCCTGGTGGGCTACAGTCCATAGGGTCACAAAGAGTCAGGACACGACTGAAGTGACTTAGCATGCACAATGATCTACCCTATACCTAATGTTACTAGTTTTCCAGGAATCTGTTTCAAGTAATGCAGGGAAATCAGTCAAGGATATTTTTCATTTGCAGGAATATACTCCATTTGTATTGACTGAAATTCTGTCTGCTATCAATCTTCACAGAATTATGTGTGTAGTTTGTTTCCTAGCAATCTGCCCTGACAAAGCAGTAATAAGAAGAAATTTATCAAAATAAGTTTACCCTTAACTAGGTTCTGTACATAGGTCCTCTGGGTGTAAGCCAACACAAGTAGTTCATGTTAATTAAATCCAATTTCTGGCCACTTAACTGACAATCATCTAAATGTTTCTGTGAACTTGAAGCATCATCCACTCTTCAGAGGGTTTCATTTCATAGAAATTATCATCTATTTTTTTCTGCTTGAAGTATTTGCTAAAAGAAATCCACCTTCATTGAAATGTCCAAACTGATAACACCTTTTTATATGTAGAATCCTATTCAAAACTCTTTCTACCAAAGTGGGTCATCCACAATGATCTTTTTGAAAACATTGCTTTTAGACATGGGCTTCAGAATAGTACAACAAATGACTACCGTCTTACTTATTTCTCACAAAGTTATCTACCTTTTCCAGAGAGGTGTTTGTTTGGGCCTAGTTTTCCATGAAGCTCTCCTTTAATGAGTTATTTATAAGCGCCCTTGTTCAGAAACCATGGTTTAATATATACAACACACTGCATTTCTGTTTTTACGTTTTCCAGTAAAAAACAGAGAGAACTCATTTGAATCAGTCAGGACTTCCCAAAGCTGAGCTGTAAAGAATACCAATTGCTCTACACAGGCCTTTCTTGCCTTCCCAGATGTTTGAAATTTCTCTCAGGAGACCGTTTCCTTAAAGACACACATCATTCTTCAGTTCTGGAAGATTCTTGGCGGTTATTGCTTCTCTTCCATTTCCTCCCTTCTCTTCTTCTGAACGTTGTACTAGGTATATTTTACAGCCTTACGGTCCATTCCCTATCTTTCTTAATTGCTTGTTTATATTTATCTGTTTTTCTTACTGCTTTGTATAATGAAGTCCTCAGAATCATCTCTTTTCAATTCCTTACTTCCTCTGGGTCCAGCCTAGTTTACCATGTCTGTTGAGTTCAGTGGGAAGATCCCCTGGAGGAGGGCATGGCAACCCACTCCGGTATTCTTGCCTGGAGAATCACATAGACAGAGGAGCCTGGCGGGCTCCAGTGCATGAGGTCGCAAAGAGTTGGACATGACTGAGTGATCAACACTTCAACTTTTTCACATAAGTATGTGTATGTCTCTCTCCATGTGTGTTTTGGCAGGACCCTGATTTCAAATGTCTGGCTCTGTGCCCCGAGCTGGTGAGGAGAATTCTGTTGTTTAGTCACTAAGTCATGTCCGGCTCTGCATTTTAATTACTGCTATCCCAACAGGAGTTGAAAGTTCATTGACTAAGCCCCATATACTACTGCCCAACCCGTCATTTTTGGTCCACAGAGATGTTCATCTTGTTTTAAAGCACAGTTATGACTTTTTAATTTTTTTCACTCCATATATTACCTACCACTGGAAAAATGGAAGGAGCAGAAGATGCTGCCTCAAAGCAAAAGCTAACATTATATTAATCAGAAAGCTACCAGGACATGTTGATTTTGTAAATGTCTGATCAAGGTTTCCTCAGCACTCATTCAAATCTAAATTTACCACAACAGGGTCCAATGAACCAAACAAGTACCTTCTCCTAAACAAATACATGGCACACATAAAATTTCTATTAAGCTGAATAACAGGCCAGATTTTGAAAGAATACTTTTTTTCCCTGAAGTTCTGAGGCAGGACAAGTTATCATGGCAAAGATTTTAAAAGCCAGAAATAGCTCAAAAGGAGGTATATTTGTCAGAAACCAAGTAAAACATGAAGTTTTTCGAGTCTAAATTCTCTTTTACTGGTATTTATACATTTTTAAGATTACCAAGAAAAACTGATGTTCAAAGAGTTGAATTAGATATAACTTTTACTGTACATTTCCTAATAAATGTAGTCATGGTTACAGAGTGGTTTTAGGGGTTGGGAAATAGTTTATAAGGGCTAAAGGGCCTAAGTCATTTTTTTATATTTAAAAACATCAGTGTCAGTACCCTTTAAAGTATATCATAATGTTACATTTTTTTGGATATAGTATTTATAAAGCACGTAGGCGATACAGCATTCCCATAAAAGATCAATGAGATACCACTGTTCCAAGGTGATTCATTTTAAACCTTAACCATAAGTATACAATCTACTCATTTTAACAGTTGGCGGTCAATTTGTATTATTACTGATATATATTTTGCTTTTCTTGAAGTTATACATGAACATTTCACCCCTATTGACTCTCTAATTGTTAGAAGGTATTTGTGGAGTCATTTCAACATAGATGAATGTATGTCAGGAATCAGATGCTGACTCCACAGAGAATCTATTTAGGCTCTTGATTATCTTGTAAATTATATTTCTCTGGTATCTCCCTAAAGAACACTAATTCAAATTCACTTCACATGGTTTCTGTCACCACAATTTCTTCCTGCAGCCAGTCATGCTAAAAAAATTAAAAAAAAAAACTCTGCCAACCATTATTAATTCATTCTCCACAGAGCTGAAAAAAAACCCTCCATTCTATGACCATGTAGCTCTGATTAATTTTATGTCATCATGTGTATAAATGTGGTGGTCCAGATACAAATTTGCACTAAATATTTTTTTTCCTAACTAGCTAATGGATATAAGAGAAAAGAGAGAAATCAAATTGGCTTTACCTCCACATGCTGAAAACATGAAAGCATCTAGCCCCTCTAGCAATCATAATTAGCTCTCTGCTAGTTGCAATAAAGAACATTGCAACAATCTTTGTGCAATTTCTATTAATTTACTGCTGACAATCAAGTGTTTTCAGTGCAGGTCATGTACTCTTTAAATAGAACCTCCTTACTGTAATTAAATAGTTGTATGAAGATCACTTTTCAGTGATCATGGTCTTAACAGTCTTATACATCCAACTGTATATCAAAGCATGAGCACACATAAGATCTATTTCATAAAGCGAGAACAACTACAAAGGTTTGCCTCTAAAAAGATTAGGTCCAGAGAAATCCAGCTTTACCCTCGTATAGTATTAAAAGCTGCTAAATCATATCCACCAATATGGATTTGGGCACATGTAGTAAATCACACAGAACTACTATGGCAACTATAAATCTGGCAAATTAGCAGTTTCTAAAAAAAATAAAAGGCAAAGACACATTTCACAAGCAAGAGGTATTTTAAAAACTGGAAATTGCACAGAGCCTTTTTCAATTATAGTTGAAATATTTAAAGCTATACTGTAAAGTTTTATCAAACACAAAGTCAAAAATACCCCTAAACCAGAGAAAAAGAGACATTAATATGCCTTGGCACTACCAGTGTTAATTAAGGAGCCGCTCACAGGGTGGGAAGTAAAAATATGCATATTTTAGGTTTGCCTTAAGCAAGACAGTAAAAATGGCAGGAACCCCCAGGCTCTTGTTTCAAATCCTTCTCTGTTAGCATTGTCCCCTTGTAATGCATTCAGAGCTCTTCATTTTCAACCCCTTTCCTACTGAATAAACCTTAGTGGGATTTTATAATCTTGTACCATTTCTTCCAGTGATATTTGCATTGAAAAGCAATATTGAATCAAGTAAAGAAATGTGAGATAATTTTTCTTTGGACACACTGTCTTTTTGGTCCCTTTTGCAATCTATGGCTGAGGCAGGAATTAGAAGAGGGCTTGAGAGAATGGTTTGGGAGTCAGAAAGACCTTGATTCAAAGCCAGGCTATGCCAACTGCTGAGGCTAGAAAACTGCCCTAGGCTCTTACCATGTCAGGAGGCTCAGTGGGCCAGTGCAGTCTACAGTCTCTACGTACAGCTCTGTTAGAACCAGGCCCGGCCCATTCTAAGTATTCATAATTATTATGACTTCTTTCTCTCTATATTGTCTACTCTGTGGATTTGCAAACTTAGGCGTGTTGAAAGCTACTTACCAAAGTGAAGTCGCGCAGTCGTGTCCGATTCTTTGCGACCCTATGGACTGTAGCCTGCCTGGCTCCTCCCTCCTTGGGATTCTCCAGGCAAGAATACTGGAGTGGGTTGCCATTTCCTTCTCCAGGGGATTTTCCTGACCCAGGATTTGAACCCGGGTCTCCCACCTTGCAGGCAGACTATTGACTGTCTGAGCTGCCAGGGAAATCCCTACTTACCAAAAGAAAGCACTTATACTGTCTGAAAGAACAGCAATCTAGTAAAACCTACTGAGCTTGGCACTATATATATATATATATATATACATCTCTCTCACACACACACATATATATACATGCTTCCCTGGTGGCTCATCGGTAAAGAACCTGCCTGCCAATGTAGGAGACAAAGGTTTGATAGCTGGGTCGGGAAGATCCCCTGGAGAAGGCAATGGCAACCCATTCCAGTACTCTTGCCTGGGAAATCCCATGGATGGAGGAGCCAGGCAGGCTATACAGTCCATGGGGTTGCAAAGAGTCGGACACGACTAAGCAACTAAAGAACAACACACTCTCTCTTTATATATATACAGTAGCTCGAGAACACTTATAAGTTGATTCATCATATTTTCTTTAATTCTAGTCCCCCCCCCCATCACTATTGTAGCTATCCCAGAATCTGGTAATTACTCTATATTTTCCATCATCTTTGCTGCAGTAAAGTGTATCACAGCTGATCATCTGGGCAAAATGAAATCACTAAGCTAAGATCACCAGGATGAGATTTCCTTAGATGTGACCAAATTTGCTGGGCATGTGACAACATGATAAAATTTTATCCATAGATTACTGTAATAAACTGTTCAGATGAAATTTACAGGGTTAACGTATTTAGATATACTGTAGTCTCAGGAGTTGTCCTTGACATAGCAATCTATATCTTGCTCAAGCTCCATGAGACAGAACCTGACAGTATTAATTGACTCTAGTTTGCTTTTATCTTCAATGACTGAGATTTTTTTTTTCAAATTTGATCAAATTCCTGATCAAGGACTAACACAGTATTGTCTAAGAATAAGTATATTAATCAGAGGTTCAAAACAAGAGGAGTTCATTTTTAAAAATCTCATTATACTTAGAAATAAGGCAGACAGACAAAACCCAAGACAAGTATGACAGTGACTAGTTTTAACCATCCAAAAAGCATGCTAAGATTGGAAAGGTTTTAGAAGTGAGGAAGTCTGGTCTCCAGGAATAGTACCATTGGGGAAAGTGTGTTTCAATTTTCAAACATATATAGTAAAATATCAAACTTTCATTGTCTGTGGTCAGCAAAAAGCTGTAACAATCTCAAAGAGAATCATAATTTTAAGCTTTGTGTGTCCTGGCTTGAGTCCCTCATGAGTAGTTAGACTTGGCCTTAAATTCTCCCAGTAAATTTATCTTGTTGGCCTATTTTTCACTTCCTGGCATGCACTGCTATATACTCTTGCTGTATTTGAGCCTATGGTCTCCTCTATTACAATGACAGAAACTACAGAATCATTTCTGTAAAGTCCCAGTGCTCATACACAAAAGTTCATGGCAGAACCATTCACAATAGCCATTCAGTGGAAACAACTCAAATGTCCATCAACTACCAAATGAATGTTTTAGAATGTAGTATTTCCATATGATAGAATATCACTCAGTAATAGAAAAGAATGAAGTGCTAATAAATGCTGTAAACAAAGCTAGTGGAGATGATGGAATTCCAGTTGAGCTATTGAAAATCCTAAAAGATGATGCTTTTAAAGTGCTGCACTCAGTATGTAGACAGATTTGTCAATACTTGGCAGTGGACAAAGGATTGGAAAAGGTCACTCTTCATTCCAACTGCAAAGAAGGCAATGCCAAAGAATGTTCAAACTACCATACAATTGCGCTCATTTCACATGCTAACAAGGTTATGCTAAAAACCCTTCAAGCTAGGTTTCAGCAGGAACTGAGAAGTTCTAGATGTACAAGCTGGGTTTAGAAAAGGCAGAGGAAACAGAGATCAAATTGGCAACATTTGCTGGATCATGGAGAAAGCAAGGGAATTCCAAAAAAACATCTACTTCTTCTTTATTGACTACCCTAAAGCCTTTGGCTGTGCGGATCAAAACAAACTGTGGAAAATTCTAAAAGAGATGGGACTACCAGAACACCTTACCTGTCTCCAGAGAAACCTGGATATGGATCAGGAAGCAACAGTTAGAATCAGACATGAACAACTAACTGCAAATTGGGAAAGGAGTATGCAAATTGGCTGCATATTATCACCCTACTTATTTAACTTCTATGCAGAGTGCATCATGCGAAATGCCAGGCTGGATAAAGCTCAAGCTGGAATCAAGGTTGCTTGGAGAAATATCAACAACCTCAGATATGCAGATGACACTACTGTAATGGCAGAAAGTAAAGAGGAACTAAAGAGCCTCTTCATGAAGGTGAAAGAGGAGAGTGAAAAGCTGGCTTGAAACTCAACATTCAAAAAACGAAGATCATGGCACCTGCTCCCATCACATCATGGCAAATAGAAGGTGATAAAATGTAAACAGGACAGATTTTATTTTCCTGGGCTCCAGAATCACTGTGGACAGTGACTGCAGTCATGAAATTAAAAGACAGTTGCTCCTCACAAGGAAAGCTATGACAAACTGAGACACTGTATTATTAAGCAGAGACATTACTTTGCCAACAAAAGGTCTACATAGTCAAAGCTATGGTTTTTCCAATAGTCATGTATGGATGTGAGAGTTAGACCATAAAGAAGGCTGAGCGTTGAAGAATTGATGCTTTAGAACTGTGGTGCTGGAGAAGCCTCTTGAGAGTCCTCTGGACTGCAAGGAGATCAAATAAGTCAATCCTAAAGGCAATGATGGTGACTGCAGCCATGAAATTAAAAGACGCTTACTCCTTGGAAGAAAAGTTACGACCAACCTAGGTAGCACACTGAAAAGCAGAGACATTACTTTGCCAACAAAGGTCCATCTAGTCAAGGCTATGTTTTTTCCAGTGGTCATGTATGGATGTGAAAGTTGGACTGTGAAGAAAGCTGAGTACTGAAGAATTGATGCTTCTGAACTGTGGTGTTGTAGAAGACTCTTGAGAGTCCCTTGGACTGCAAGGAGATCCAACCAGTCCATTCTAAAGGAGATCAGCCCTGGGATTTCTTTGGAGGGTATGATGCTAAAGCTGAAACTGCAGTACTTTGGCCACCTCATGTGAAGAGTTGACTCATTGGAAAAGACTCTGATGCTGGGAGGGATTGGGGTCAGGAGGAGAAGGGGAAGACAGAGGATGAGATGGCTGGATGGCATCACTGACTCGATGGACATGAGTCTGAGTGAACTCCGGGAGATGTTGATGGACAGGGAGGCCTGGTGTGCTGCGATTCATGGGGTCACAAAGAGTCAGACATGACTAGCAACTGAACTGAACTGAAAGGTAATGAACCCTGAATATTCATTGGAAGGACTGATGCTGATGCTGACACTCCAATACTTTGGCCATCTGATGCAAAGAGCCAACTCACTGGACAAGATCCTGATGCTGGGAAAGACTGAGGAAAAGAGAAGAGGGAGGCAGAGGATGAGATGGTTGGATAGCATCACTGACTCAATGGATAAGAGTTTGAACAAACTCTGGGAGAAAATGGAGGACAGATGAGTCTGGTATGGTTCAGTCCATACAGTAGCAAAGAGTTGGACACAACTTAGCAATTGAACTAATACATGCCCTAACATAAGAGTACCTTGGAAATATTATGCTACATGAAAGAAGTCAGTTACAAATGACCCCCTATTATATGATTCCATTATATGAAATGGCCAGAATAAACAGATTCATGCAAAGTAGATTATTGATTGTCTAGGGCTGGATTGTGGTTGTCTTGGAAGAAATGAAGAATGACTGAAAATTGGTATGGGGTTTCTTTTTGGGGTGAGGAAATTGTAAAGTTGGTTATGTGATGATGGTTACACAATTCTGTGAATATACTAATAATTAGGGACTTACACACTTTAAATGGGTTAATTTTATGGTATGTGAATTATATCTTGGTAAAGATCTTATTAAAAAATAAGTTCTAAATTCAAAATTCTACTTCTCATAGAACAAAAGATATTTCCCCAATGAAGTCAATAATTTTCTAATGTTCTCTCCTGCTGCTGCTGCTAAGTCGCTTCAGTCATGTCCAACTCTGTGCGACCCCATAGACGGCAGCCCACCAGGCTCCCCCATCCCTGGGATTCTCCAGGCAAGAACACTGAAGTGGGTTGCCATTTCCTTCTCCAAATGTTCTCTCCTACTATGGAGAAATCAAGTTTAAGCCATGTACATAAGAGAAATATGGCGTGTACATGCCTACAGAATTATCTATGCAGACACATCTAAGGATTTTCAGACAAAGAATTTAAAAGAGAGCCCTCAAATAATCCCAGGAAGTGTTCAAGTCTGGGTTAACCTAAACAACTTCAATGTTTTCAGTTGAATGGAAAATGACATAAAGGACCACCCACAGAATGGCAGAAAATATTGCAAACAAAGTGACTGACAAGGGATTAACCTCCAAAATATACAAACAGCTTATGTAGCTCTATGTCAACAAACAAACAACCTAATCAAAAAATGGGCAGAAGATCTAAATAGACATTTCTCCAAAGAAGACCAAAAGGCACATGAAAAGATGCTCAACATCACTAATTATCAGAGAAATGCAAATCTAAACTATAGCAAGGTTATCACCTCACACTGCTCAGAATGGCCATCATCAAAAGGTCTACAAACAATAAATGCTGGAGACGATGTGGAGAAAAGGGAACCCTCCTACACTGTTGGTGGGAATGTAAATTGGTACAGCCACTATGAAAACCAGTATGGAGATTCCTTAAAAAACTAGAGTTACCATATGATCCAGCAATCCCACTCCTCATCATATATCCAGAGGAAACTTTAATTTGAAAAGATACATGTGCCCTGATGTTCACTGAAGCACTATTTACAATAGCCAAGACATGGAAATAACCTAAATGTCCACCAACAAATGAATGGATAAAGAAGATGCGGTACATATATACACTGGAATACTAGTCAGCCATTAAAAATGAAATAATGCCATTTGCAGCAACATGGATGGACCTAGAGATGATCATACTAAGCGAAGTAAGTCAGAAAAAGACAAACACCATATGATATCGCTTACATGTGAAATCTGAAAAAGATGATACAAATGAACTTAAAAAACAGAAACAGAGTTACAGATGCAGAAACCAGTAGTTTATAGTTACCAGGGAGGGAAGGGGAGGAGAGGGATAATTGGGACTGACACACACACATACAACTTTATATAAAACAGGTAACAGGCAGATTTTTACCATCTGAACCACCAGGGAAGGCATCATGGAGCGCTACTCAGCAATAAAAAGAAGTGACTACTTACTATATATAAAGTAGATAACTAATAAGGACCTACTGTATAGCACAGGGAACTCTACTCATACTCTGGAATGACCTGTATGGTAAAATAATCTAAAAAAGAGTGCATATATGTATATGTGCAACTGATTCATTTTGCTGTACAGCACTAACACAATATTATAAATCAACTATACTCCAATAAAAGTAAAAAAGAAGAAAATAAATAGGTTTATTAAAGATTTTGGGCAAAGAACAATAACATATGACATGAGAAAAACAAAGAAGACAGCTGAAAACCAGCCAAAAGCAGGGCATAAGAAAAGTCCAAAGGGCATTTATCCATTCCTTTAGTGAACACGTATTTCTACACCCAGCACTACAGAGAGAAAGACAAGTGAGACACAGTCCCTTGCCATTCAACAGCTCAGCTTGTAGTGTGTGAGATACTGTTTAGTTTCCTGTAGACAAACCTTATACTACTGGGTAAAAGGGGTGTGAATTATGCTCATTGTTTAAGCTAAGAATAGAGGTTATTTCTATCCTCGAAACAGTCACTTGGAGTTACTCAGAAATTATAGAAAAAGGATCATATGGATTTACCTATAAACTGCAGTTAGCAGACAGAGTGATACCAAAAGGTAACCCAGGACTTGAAGATACAGAACTTTAATTATTAACATAGCAGGGGGAAAAAAGAGGAGGGTTTGATTATCTGCAGAAGTCATCCAAGTATATAATTAATACAAAGCAGGAAACCATTTCTCACTTTGCTACTGGTGGAGAACTGGGCATAGCCAGTTACAATCCAGTACACTAGGAGGTCCTTGGTCTTCTTTCCACATAAGCTCTCTTCCTAGGAGGACCCTGTCCTCTCTCTAGGCTTCCACCTCCTCCAAGCCCATGACCTCACCTCCCCCACCCATTACTTCTCACCTCAATCTAGACTTCTAGCCTCCAGACCTGTCTTTTCCACAGTCTCCTGGATGTCTCCATTAGCCATGGGTTCTGTGAGCTTGACCTTGCTATGTACCAAGCCATGCAAAGTTGACAGGTTCATTGTTTATCCTTTCTCTAACATTTCAGTGCCAGAAAAGTAATCAGCTTCCTCAAGTAGCATTATACAGGACTGTATTCTTTGCAAACCCGGGCACTCTAGCCGGCCAGGCTCCTCTGTCCATGGGATTTCCCAGGCAAGAATGCTGGAGTGGGTTGCCATTTCCTTCAACACGTTCAAAATTTACACCTCAATGTGTCATTGAGACGAATGTTACACCTGCATTCCTGCTAATACCTTCCCACGTGTTAGTAATATACTTTTGTACCACACCCAGGAGAGGCCTCAAGTAACTACTAGTCTTTGCATCTAACAACTTAGAAAGCAAAATCCAAAAGTAATCATTGTAGAAGCCAAAGTTCCTGTCTTTGGTGCACATGTTTCAAGAGTCAATCAGCTAACAACAATTAAGAACTCCATATAGCAAATTAATTTTGTCAAGTTCTTGGTGGAATTTCTTCTTGCTGGTTTGATTGCAAAGCCAGGTCACCCCCACTGGGATGTTCTGTAAAAGCCCTCATATAATTATCTAATCTTATGGGAGATAATTCAATACCTATCTTTGAATTTTCCAGACTAAATCATTTTGGTCTCTGGGGTTGTAGGACTTCCCTACTGGAGAAAATCAGGAGTTCAATTTTGTGAGAAAAATCCAGGCTCCATTTGCAGAGACATGAGTACAGACTTGTGAAAGTGAAAGTGAAGTCGCTCAGTCATGTCCAACTCTTTGCAACCCCGTGGACTGTAGCCCACCAGGCTCCCTTTGTCTATGGGATTCTCCAGGCAAGAATACTGGAGTGGGTTGCTAGTTCTTACCAAAGTGAGTTTCACAGAACACCACAATTGGGCTGAGGTCAAGGATGTGTAACCAGCACTGGGTTTAAACAAAGACAATCATGTTTCTTTACTTCTTTCATCCAACAATGAGAGAGAGACAAAGCATTGTTTCCTCTTAGCCCCCTGCCTGCAGGGAACCTGAAACCAAATTTGAAGCTCAATTATATCAATTAAGCTAATCCCTACTATGTTCACTGAATTTACTATTTCTACTATAGGAATCTTACTGCTATGTTTTTTTAAAAAAATCCTTTTTGGAAAGTGACTACATAAAAGCAATATAGGAAATTTCCACTTGAATCTCCTGGGGCAAACAACAGGATGCTCAGTACATAGTTCTTTTTCTCTATCCATTGACCTTGGCTGCTTAGTAGCTTTTCTTATATGTTCTATGGTTTTTGTTTACTTGTCATGTCCCAGTTCCCTAGTGAAAAAATTTAGACTGCCCCATTCCTCGTTCTCTCACCTTCCTTGGCCTCATTCATCCAGTGACCTTCCCATTTCTTCAGCCCTTCTTCACTTGCCTAAGGGATCCTTAGTTAAGAACCTGGCCATCTTTCAATGAACTGTTGCACTGTCCTGCCAGTCTCCATGGCTTTAGCACCCTGCCTACAATCATTTTTCTCCATCATCTCCTCCTCAAAAAGCCCTCACTGCTCAACTGCTTATAGGATAAATACAAGTTCCTTTGTCTGACATAAAAAACCCTTTCAACAGTGATCTCCAGCTACCATTCCACTACTCTCTTGTTCTTTCCCTCCTGTGCTCTGAACACACATAACTCATGGTCTCAGCAGACTGGAAGGCTCATCCTTACTCCCTTTCTCAGCCTGGAAAACTCTGAGTCAGCCTTTCTTCAACTGTCTTCAATACAAGCGCTTACAATACTGGGTTACACTTAGTTGTTTACATGTTAATGTCTTTTTTATTACATTTTGAGCTCCATGAGAGTAAGAATCAAGGCTTATCCCTTTCTGCTGTCTTGGCACTTTGAAAAACACATTAAGTATTCACTAACTATCTGGTGAGTTGTGTGGAATGATATCCTCAGGCTTGGAATGTAACTAAAGAAAGTTAAGACTATAGTCAGTTTTACTGTAGCACGATGGTCTGGTAATAAAAGCTACAAGAAGGATGAGGGTCTTCATGGAGGATCTAAAAGGGAAGCTGGCTTGTAAGAACTTCAGCTTTTATCCAGCCTGTTCTAGGAAGATGATAGCTATACCAGTAAATCGTGAATACTGTTATCACTGGAGGGGTTACTTAGGTTTTTCTCTGAGATGAAGCAATCCTTGTTGTTCAGTCACTTAAGTTGTGTCCTACTCTTTTGTGACCCCATGTACTGTAGCCTGCCAGGCTCCTCTGTCCATCGGACTTTCCAGGCAAGAATACTAGAGTGGGTTGTCATTTCCTTCTCCAGGGGATCTTCCCAATCCAAGGGTCAAACCAGTGTCTCCTGCATTGGCAGGCAGGTTCTTTACTGGTGAGCCACCAGGGAAGCCCAAAACAATCCTTATGCCTATCTAATTTCCTGTGCCAAGGTCTAAGCTCACCAGTTTTACTTTTGTTATCATTTCTAAGATATCTAAGACACAAGACCCTAAAATGGAGTGATACCTCCACTCTTTAAAAAACATGTATTTCCCACTTAAACAGAATGAGTGTTTGCACCTAAAACTTCAGGCTGTTGTCCATCAACAGACAAATGGATAAAGAAGATGTGGTACATACACACACAATGGAATATTACTCAGCCATAAAAATGAGTGAAATAATGCCATTTGCAACAACATGGATGGACCTAGAGATTATCATACTAAATGAAGTCAGACAAAGACTAATATATCACTTACATGTGGAATTTAAGAAACAGTACAAATGAACTTATTTACAGAACAGAAACAGACTCACAGACATAGAAACCAAACCTATAGTTACCAAAAGGGAAGAGAGGGAGGGATAAAGTACAATTTGGGATTAATAGATACTACAATATATAAAATAAACAACAAGGATTTACCGTATAGCGTAGGGAACTATATACAGTATCTTGTGATAACCTATAATGGCAAAAAGTACACACATACACACATACTTGAATTACTTTGCTATACACCTGAAACACAATATTGTAAATCATCTACACGTCAATTAAAAAAAAAAGACTGGAATGTAAGTTAAATTGTCTGTTTACAGAGGATTATAATATGCACATTAAAACCATCTTTACTGTGAAAAAGAAAATTTTCTTCAAAAAAACCTCAGGCTGCTCCCCAAAAAGGTTGAGGGTCATATTAACACATTTAGTGTAACAAGATAGTTAAAAAGAGGGAGAGCTCAGATAAAGGAGGAAAATTGTCATTCAACGTCATTCATCCACATCCATGAATGGGATAGGATGAACTGGTCCCCCTGAGCTTTGATTAACTCAGGATAAACTGAAGGCAACTTGGGTTACTGGGTTGCTTAGTTGGAAACTAAGCCTCTGAATCATGGTGACCCCGCCCCATGCAACTGTCCTCCCAGCCTGAGGCAAGCTTAGTAAATGCAGTAGGTATGTCCTTCAGCTTCTCTTGCCATGAAAGATATTGGTGGTCTGATATATGTGGCGAAACTAGCTCCCTTTATCTTAAAAGGTTCTGGAGCCCTTTGTTTTGGGGGCTCATATTGCCAAGTGGCACGAGGCCCCAGTTTCACTAAATGTCTCCTTTACTGCTCTTTCCAACTTATAAAACTGTAAAGACCAGCTATGAGAATCAGAACATACCAATGACGTCTACTAGACAGTGACCACGCACTGTTACCTTCCTCACCCTTGTTCCTTACCCAGACTTCGTCACCTACAACAGCATTTTCAGAGGTGCTCCTGACTGGGTTTTCCTGGTGGCTCAGATGGTAAAGAATCTGCCTGCAGTACAGGAGACCCGGGTTCAATTCCTGGGTTGAGAAGATCCCCTGGAGAAGGAAATGGCAACCCACTCTAGGATTCTTGCCTGGAGAATCCCATGGATGGGGGGCCTGGCGGGCTATAGTCCATAGAGTCACAAAGAGTTGGAGATGATTTAGCAACTCAACAAACAACAGCATCACCAGAACCTCAAACTTGATGTCTTCTGCACCCCATTCACCATCTTCCAGTGACTCGACCTTGAGGAAGGCCCTCGATAAATCCTGCTGAATCGAAGGGCAAACTCGCAATTCATCAGTAGACAGCTCCTCCTGAGTTGTCAGTCCCAGCTGCCCACAAACCTTGTTGTGCCTCAGCCAGAATTCGGGCTCATTCTTTCCCTCCCCAGTTCCAACTAACCAGCCAGCCACACAGCCCTCCCCCTCCCCCTAAATATCCCTCACCCCTCTTCTATTACCTTCCTGTAGGCCCTTCCTTATCTCTTTCCTGGGCTTCCATGGTCCTTGCCAATATGACTTCTTCTTCCAGGACTGTGCTTTTCAAAGTCCTCACCCCCTCCTGCCCCCATCCACACACACAGCTGCTGAGTCACGCATATAAGTCTAACAGGATCAATCCTGGCTCACCCCGGTGTGGGGGGGGCGTGTAGGAGGAGGCCCCTACTCCTCAGCACCTCATCACATCTTAGTCCATCCCCACCTGGCCTTGCTGACCTGTCTGGCTTCATCTCGTCCCATTCCCTGCCTTGTTACAGAAGACACACCACAGTTTACAGTTTCCAAACATCCCGTGCTGTTCCCCCCAACATCTCTGTGGCGGAATGCCCACTCATGACCCCCTTTAGCTTCATCTTGGCCATTTCCTCACCATCATGCGAGTCTCTCACAAAGACCTAAGAAAGGAACATGGAATAAAGATGTCCTGAGACTGTGAAGATTGAAAACCACCAGACTCTGGCCCCGTCATCACGTCATTTGTAAGGGAAAGCAACAGGATTATGATCACCAGCTAGTTTAATTCAGTGGTGTAAGTAGCCAATCTTGAACTTCTCTGAATATAACATTAATGATCTTACATAGCCACTGGAGGAATTAAAAGGATCAAGGGAATACTCACATTTAGGCTGCATAATGACTGGCTGCCCAAAAACAAGACATATGAAAGGTACTGAGTAGGTGCTAGAAGTCCAGATTCCCCTGGCACCATATAATATCTACTAACCATCTTAATTAACTGTAGACTTTGCAGTGAATCTGGTTAGTATTTACCCTCCTTTTAGACTTGGGAACAGTCTAATCAATTTGATGTGCAGGCAGCAGAATGACAATGAGGTTTTGTCTTTCATAACGGTTACTTTTTTCATTGCCAGGGTTGTACCTAGAATCTCATAGCAAGTCTGAGTTCATTTAGACAGTGCAGAGAAAAATACCTTGGAATTTGACATTACAGATTTAAGTCAGGAGATTGCAAGCTTTCATCTATGCATGAAAAAAAGCAAACTTTGAGTTTGAAATGCCAAAGACACACAGTGGAGCTAATTCTCAACATCCAACTGGGCTCGAGAGACATTATGCAGAAGTGAAACATTACAGACTGTAGAAGTCACTAGTCACCCAAATTTATGAGAGATGCTATTGAGAAAATTCTGAGTCAGACTTAGCTTCTGCTCAGAGTTTTCACCTCATCTTTGTGGCATAAGCCACGAATCAGAGAATGCTGGAGAGGAGGGTGGAGACAGGCAGGCCTTAGGATTTGGAAAATGAATTTTGAGCATTCTAAATTTATGACAAAGCAATGCTTGGTGCTCATCAAAGACATTTAAAAAGGGGAAGTATTCTGAAAAGCAAGTGGAAGAAAAGCTTCCAAAAGGCGTTTCTCTATGAAATTAGGTTTTAAGAAGAGTTTTCACCAAAACTACATGCAAGAGCGTAACAATGAAAATAAATTCAGCTTCATTTCCATTCATTTATTCATTAATTTATTCAACAAATATTTATTGAATGCTATGTGCAACAATTGGGAGAAATGGAATTCTAAAGACAGAGATAAGATACCTCCAGGACACTTCCTAATTAGCCATTTTCTGTTTTCCAAGGTGATAGTGGGGAGGTGTCATGAATAAGAATAACAGAATTCAGTAACATATCTAGTCAGGAACGGAGATCTTCAAGCCTCCTTCCTTTGCTGTCCTTTGGAGATAAGCCCTTGCTACAGAATAAAGGAACACAAAGTACCCATAGACATATGTCCAAAGGACCCAAGGCACTCTCAGTTTTCAATATCCTTTCCCATTTGCTCTAAATGTGTGCTTGTATTTGTTCAATTATGCAGCCAATTTGACTAGGGAAATACAGCCAGCTTAGTGGGCAACTAATGACCTCCTGGGTTCTCTCAGAGGAAGGACAGGAAATGGTGAATTACAGGCTCCTTAGGCAACACTGAAGTCAGATCATGAAGACAAAGCTATGGCTTTCTGAAGCTCTTTGAGAAGTGCAAGAAGACAGGAGAGGCTAGAGCAAAGAAAACCAGAGGCTACTTTCAGGAGGAGCTCAGCAGAGCAGCGGTCCCCAACCTTTTTGGTACCAGGGACTGAGTTTGTGGAAGATAGTTTTTGCACAGACCAGGGGTGCATGGGACTGGATTTGGGATGATTCAAGCGCTTTTGCTGCCACTGATCTGACAGGAGGTACTTGGTCCACGGCCCAGAGGTTGGGGACCTTTGCTGCAGACACAGTTCTTTGGGATTGGTATGAAGTGAAGACATGACAAAGCAGAGAAAGAAAGGAGCTCATCCTGACCTTTAGTTGAGGGTCAAGATAACTTACAGAAAGACCGGCACCAACACCAGATTGATTTTGGATTTCTTAGCAACCCTGGAATATTTTCTTTTTTCTTTCTTTCAGAGAACATACCATTTCATTTTAAAGGAATGGCCTTGGATACTTTGTGTGATGCTTTTGAATGGTGGGGCCAGAGAAGACTTCTGAGAATCCCTTGGACAGCAAGGAGATCAAACCAGTCAATCCTAAAGGAAATCAGTCCTGAATATTCATTGGAAGGACTGATGCTGAAGCTCCAATACTTTGGCCACCTGACACGAAGAGCTGACTCTTTGGAAAAGACCCTGATGTTAGGAAAGACTGAGGGCAGGAGGAGAAGAGGGCGGCAGAGGATGAGATGCTTAGAAAGCATCACCAACTCAATGGACATGAATTTAAGCAAACTCCAGGAGATAGTGACGGACAGGGAGGCCTGGCATGCTGCAGTCCATGGGGTCACAAAGAGTCGGACATGGCTTAGTGACTGAACAACAACAAATTAGATGTATTTTGGGGTAAAGTGGTTATCACTATGTCACAGGTAGATGGACAGGTTTATTCATGTGTAGTCCTAAAAATATTCCCTCCAGTGTAAGTACCTTCCATGGAATGTGCTACAATTCTACGTAAATGATACTTATATAAGATGACTCTTCTTTATGCTAGGGCACAAGGTAGAGTTGACTATTCTTAGTCAAAAATCTGGATCTGGAGTTGGTTCTGCCACTGGCTGTCTGAAATTTAGGTCAAGCCATTTGAACCCCTCTGAACCTACATTTTCTTATCAATCTTCTACATAGCACTTTTAGGAAGAAGAAATGGCCCAAAATGCATTGCAGTGCTGTGAAAATGATGAAATGCTAATACAAATGATAGTTTCAGTACTCTTCACCAATACTCCTTGGCCTGGTTGTAATGGTATGGAGGGAAGGTGCAGCAGTAATAAAACAGAACTCTTGACCAATGAAATAGAAAGACATAGGCACAATGGACATTCACATAGCAGAAAAATATTCTTAGCCCTGAGTAACATCAAATTCTATTTATAATACCAATCCCAGCTTTTCTTCCTATTTGACTTTGATTCCTAAAATAATTAAAGATTTAACATAAATAAATACTAATGATACTCAATACAGAAGAGGGAAAGGTTTTATCTACCATGATATTCACCATCAGTCCTACATATAAAGCCCCAAATAATGTTACCATTAAAACCAACAGAATGCTCAGTATTACCTCCTGAATGGTACCTGTGTGATCTCTCCTCTGTATTCTTGCCTCAGGCTTTTACCAAAAATTTCTGGAGAACCCACTAAATAGTCACACTGTGCTAAGCACGATAGGGGACATTAACATGATTAAGACACAGTCCTTATTCCAAAGGCATTCACTGTCTCCATTAGAGAGAGGTGGGGTGCCGGGGGGGGGGGGGGCGGTGGCGGGTAGCTGATAAAAAAGCTAACTGAAACGAAGTTCATGGAGAAAGATCCAAGGTATTATGAGGATCTAGACAAACGACAGATTACTTCCAAACGCAGGGACCGATTTGTACAGTGATAACCACTTTACCCCGAAAGACATCTAATTTGTTGTTGCTGTTCAGTCGCTAAGTCATGTCCAACTCTTTGCAACCCTGTGAACTAGACAAATGCCAGATTATTTCCAAATGCAGCCCCATCTGCTAGGAGCTTGGTGGGGAAAATCATTCTGAGCGATGGCGTGGAGGATGGCAGCTGGGCTAAGAAGCAAGCTTGAGCTGAACCCTGAAAGTGGATGAGAGCAGGATGCATTCAGAAACAGTAGTTACAGTAAGCACAGCCAGAATCTAGGTACACAAGATGACGACAGTGTAAAAAACCAGGTCAAGAGAAAATTGTGGAAGGCTGAAAATGTCCAGCTGAGAAGCTAGGTTTTTTAAAAAAAGATGCAGAAATCCAGTCAAGGAAGAATGCCGTGACGGCTCTGGGTACTGGGAAGATGCACAACTTCCATAAGTATGGAGGATATACTGGGGGCGAGAGAGACTAGAGGCAAGCCGGCCAGACAAGGGGCTCTGGCCACAGGTCAGAGGTACCGAGGGCTACACAGAGGCCTGGGGCAGCAGCAAGCAATGGATGAATGGCAGTTTGCCTTTTCATCTTCAGGTGACACAGTCCCCAAGGGCACTTGGTTCTCAGACATACTGTGTTGCCAAGATGAAGAAGTCTTCGTGCCTTGGGCTAAACCAAAGACATGAAGGTACTCAAGTCCCGCAAATTTGAGCCGCTGCTCCTTTAGAGACCTGCCTGGTGGCATCTGTCTAAAGAAGGCACACTGAGTTAGAAGTGATCACATGCAAAAGCCACTGAGTTGGAAGTGATCATGTGCAAAAGCCTTTCTTAAGCAAGGGCCCTGTGATGTCAATACACATAACACAAAAGCAAAGTCCAATGATTCACATCATCCTGATGCCACACAACATGCCAAACCTTTACATCTTTGTCCTCTGTAGAGTCATAAAAATTTTTTTTTAACTTTTATAATTTATCTTTTCCCATGAAAAAGTGATGACTGACAGCTAGAATTATCTCACTAATCTGCTAGGATGGTGAGCATAAATGATTTCTGTATTTGATGATGGAAAATAAGATGAACTAATTCATCCCCAAATATGACCAGTGAGCCTACTTTCTTAAATGCTTTAAGATAGGTAATATGGCCAAACACATGTACAAATTGTATCATCAGAAAATTAAATGACCTACTTTGTTCTTAAACTCTATTCTCAAATATGAGATCAAAGCCTCTAAAATACATGCAGCAAATCAAATACCACCATGAGCATTCATTTCTTTAATACCTAATATATGAATTCTTACTTATGCTATTACATTCATTTTCTTCTTTCAGATGACAAAAAAAAAGAGAGTCTGTAAATGGAGCTAAACAGATTATTGGAGAAAACAGTTAGACATAGAATGACTCTGAGTGAAGATTCCTGGCACTTTTCTATGTGTGCAAGTGTATGCGCTCTGCATCCCAATGACAAAGCTAGAAAGAAAACTCACCTGTTTTCTTCCTCAAGATCTGCTAGGATTCTCTCTAGCTCCCCTCTTTCCTCACTCTCTAAGGAAATCAAGATCTGGGCAGGACTACGAGGCTGGCTCAGGGGGGAGTCCTGGTTCAAACTTTGGCAGTAATGCTGGATTAACAAATGTTCATCATCTCTGGAAAATAAAATCAAAGGTTTTGGTTTTTTCCCCCCTTATTTTGCTTTGGGGGGCAGGGACTCAGGCGTCTACTTTAAAATTGAAACAGTTATTTGCTCTTAACAATTAATTAGACCCTTTTTCCTGCTTTTAAAGACATTTTGATACTCTTGAGGTTGTGGTTCTACCCTCCTATTGGTGACAATTTCAAGTGTTTCTTGCTCAGATTTTCCATCGAATCTGGGTGGTCGACTTACATGAGTAAATCAATGGCTTGAATTTCTTAACCCCACTGAAGCAAGATGGTAACAATAATGAAACTCTACATTAAATGACTATTTAATTCAATTATTGTTTAGCTAGAAAAACAAAAATCAGCAGGGAAAAAAAAAAGAGCCATTAACGTGACTAATTGAAAGAGGACTGAACAACTCATCCCTTAGAGCAGCTTCGAAAGACTAATCTTCAGGAACAAAGAGGCCAAAGGCTTGTATTTTGGGAGGCAGCTGCCATCTTTCTTTATATCCAGGGATTCTCTAATACACAAGAGAAATTATTTTCTAAATGCACTCCCTGTAGCTCCTGAAAAGCCTGCATACCTCCGAGTTACAAGAAATTCATCCTATTCTTAATGAGAGGCTAAAACCCTTTGTTTCTGGCTAGACATCAATAAGATGATACGTTAATATTTCCCTCTCCACACCTGTTTAATTTCCTTTTCTCATCTCTGACTCTGAGCTGAAAAAATTTCAGATACTTGGGGAAAAAAATCCTCCTAATTTAAATGGTCTTGGTCCATCAGGTCAGATAACTGGTTGGTAAGTTAAAATTAAAATACTGACTGGGTGTTAAAAATAAACATTTAAGTTAAGTCAACCCATCTACCAAACCTCTTCCCCTGACCTGACCCTAAGATTTCATGTTATTCCCAAGCAACACTGAGTCAGAATGGATACTATGCCCTCAGAATAAGCTACAGCTAAATTTTGCTTAAAAATAAACCAAACGCAGTTTGGCCAGCTAATCTATTAGCCCTCTTCCCAAATTCTGAAGGTGTATTATGAGGACTTCCCATGTTTAATTACAACCGATAGTTATAATTCCACTTCTCTTGCTGTTCTCTTGGGCAGTCAATGAATGGCAGCCATTCTTAATAGATGCAACTGGAATCACTGTGAATGTCCTACAGCTTCTAACATTCAAATCAGTGATCCAAAGAACCAAATCATTCAGCTTGCTTACATTTAGTTGATTCTTTGTTTACGTATCTTTCTGTCAAAGTAGTTTATATATTAATGCTATTAATACTTTCCTCCACAGCTCAGAAAGAGAATGTACCACAGTTTTATTTGTGGGCAAAGGCTTTTTTGTTTAGTATAACTACGAATGGCTGAGTGTTGACTCTATTATCACCTTGATCACCTTTATGTACCAGAGGAGATGACTTATTCTCATGTCTTCAATAACCAGCAATGTATAAGTGCTACTTGGGTCCTATAGCCTTCAGTCTAATTCTTATACAGGCTGTTTCTCATTTGACTGTGACTGTGGGTTGCCACACCAAGTACATGTGATAAATTTACCATTTTTCCCTTTGCCTAGATTCTCTATGACAAAATGGTGAGACATCCGTTACTTAGGAAACTAACACCATCATTGTACCTTGACTAGATTTCATCTCTGTAAGTTGTCTCTTCAGTTCTCAGTTTGTCCTCCATAGAAGCTTCTCAATCTGCTCCCTCCACCTCAGGCTCTCGGTTCACGGCAGGACTCCTCAGTACTCCTTATGGTCAATACTACCCTTACTCTGTAATGAAGGCTCTGTTCCCCTGCCATCGCTGTGTTCTCTGCCACTCTGAACACCACTCTCTCGTCTTCTTTAAATTGGACAGGCCTGGTGTATCATCCCACTACAAAACCGTGACCTCAATTTATACATCCTCTCCTGAAACCCTTCACAAGACTGCCTCAGTTTGTTTAGCTCATGAAGACGCTCAATCGCAAAAGAAACCCTGCTAGCTAGGTTCTCTACAGGAAAATGCCCATCTAGCTACCCCATGGGAATACCAGTGCAGCTATTCCAAGATTATAGTTCTACTGCCCATGGATGGAGCTATCACTTGAAAAATATTAACATCCAGTCCCTTTAAAAATCCCACAGGTTCGGGCAAAGAGTAAACATCTCATAGAGTTTCGGTGTTTGAGCCCCTGCAATTTGTGATAGTACAGCACTGAATGAGGGGAACGCAAAATGTCTGAGAACATTTGTGCCACAGTTAGGAGGAGCTCATTCTGTGTTGGGATGCCAAGAGTTAAAGAAAAAAAAGCCAATGAGCGTCTCTCAGAAAGATCTAATGAGTATAAATGCTAATTCCTATCTTCTGTGCTACCCTATGTCTAAATCCCTCCAAGCAATTTCATGGTCAGGAACATTTTGTAAAAAGAGACAGGATACTTACATGCTCTCATTAGGAGAGATGCTATCATTTAGATAAGATCCACTGCTGTTTTCCATTTCTGCTAGCCTGATAAAAAACGTAAAAGCTCATTAAAACTTCTGTGACTTCTTAGACTCTACTCAAGACCTAATCGAACATTCCTGAAAACTAAAGGATAACTCATGTCAAGAGGAGAAAGGAATCCTTCATATTTAAAGGATGTGTGTGTTGGCCTAGCTATTTGAGGTGAGTGGTGGACCCCAGCTAGTTAAGCAGCTTTATATTTATGTCATAAATTACAAGAGAAGTTGCATTCTTTTTTCCTCCACAGGTTGATCTTCCTTTCGCTGAGAAGAGGCCTCTGTTTTCATGGGACAAGCTTCCTTAACAACAAACACACTCCATACCTTCCACTACCCCATGTGTTTTTAAAGACAATTAAAGCTTTCCACTGATAACAGAATGATACATAGCTAGTTAATACATCCCATGGTTGATAAACACATTCAGCAGTTAAAGTATTGATAGAAGATAATTCACAGTCAGCTCTCTACACATTCTGCCACCAATTTTTACCGTTAAAAACCTCCTTCACCTCAAACAATAATAGTCTTTTTACAACTTGAAAGTTAACCAAACTCTTAACAGATGTACTTAACAGGCATATTTTACAATTAGCAATTTAGTTCTTAGATATAAAAGTTACCTCAAACACAAAGAACGTGAGACAGAAAGGTCCAAGGATTAGGAAAAGTAATGATTCTCTTCTTTACACCACATTTTGTCAAATACACACAGAAATCAAAGCCAATGCTTTCGTATTCTGCATATAATACAGTATCATTTCTTCATATACTTATATCTGGTCTAGCAGTTTTCTAAGAAGGGTAGATGATTTCTAAGTCAATTGATTAAACGTGCTCAGTATATAGAACATAACAAAGCTCTCAAAATGTTTAAAGGCCGGGGTTAGGGCAGATTGTTCTGGACTGAAGCGCTCACTGGTGTTCAAAAACAACATGCAGTTGGAATGGCATGCACGTTAGAGGGCAAGGTGATTAGTAGAAATCAGACAAGATTGGGCAAAAAAGAAAAGATTTGTTTAAAATTATTATAGGTTAGCTTTCCTTGGTTAGTTACTTCAATCAATATTTGCCTGGCATTCAACTAGTCTCATACCTGCTAGCATAATGTTCAATGCGTGAATGAGTATCATCGTGTGAAAGCTGAGGGGACGAGGCAGGCCTATAAGGCAGAAAATGTGATTAGTCACAGATACCATCCATTAATGGAGAAGAAAAAAAAAAAAAACACCCCACAGTTCTGTTATATACATGGCCTAGAATGCTTTCAGCCTAAAGCTATGAATAAGGTACACATCTGGTTGTCTCTATATCAGATCATCAGGTATTGACAAGCTAGGTTTGACAGATGATTGGTCATCCTTCTGCTTTTCTCAAAAGCCACAAGGAGGGATCACAAACTTCTCTGGCAAGTTTTAATGATAGAAAAGGTCAAGGAAACAGTCTCTACATGACATTCAGTCTTCCTATCTTGTCATGTCTCATCGTCTATAGCTCTGAAATTGTGTTAGCAGTATATGCTTTAAAACTTTACACAATTTACACCTGTGCCATTTTTAGCTGCCTTCTTACTGAAGGAAAACTGTACATTTGCCTAGTACATTTGCAGTCAATGATTTTAGCTCTGGAGAGGCCACTGCAGTCTGTGACCAAGATTTCATGTATCAAGAAGTCTTGGTCTGCACAGTTTTGTAAAGAAGGAATATATCTACCACATTAGCAGCGGACTGTACTGCTACTTGGTAGAGTAAAACTGAAGGGCCCCAAATTATAATGTGATGCTTTAAAAAAAGAACTACTAACTTCAACAGAATGTCACAGTACCTGAAATATTTCTTATTAGGGACAATGTGTGCTAATGTACAGAGCGAAAAATGAGAGGAGGATTAGTATTCATAGTCTATTTACTTTGTGGGTTAAAAAAACCCTACTTTTTTGGCTTCACAGATGAAGATTTTGGTAGGGTTGACATGTTTTCACCTTTTCATACCTGATCTATTAATTATCCTTGAAGTTTTTATAGTATCTTTCAGATTAACCTTAGGAAAAAAAATCCATCTGTTCTGAAAACCAGTTTGGACTTGTGCTTTTTTGTTTTAACAGGAATAGGACAAAAAGGTCTCTTCCATTTCTCTCCTGACACAGAATGCCCTTAGGTAAAGGCATGAGTCCAAAAGTCGACAGTGATCTATTCAGTAAGGACTAGTTTAGTCCAGTGTCTAAGCAGCATTCAAGAACTTGGTCAGAGCACTAAGAAGAACATGTTTTTTCTTACAGTTAAAAAAAAAAAGGAAAACATGTAGTTACCTATGTTTACATAGGAAATATAGTAGAAATCTGTGTTTCTTAAAGAAGACACAAAATTATAAAATGGTTATAACACACTACATAACCAGGGAACTGAAATCTTGCCTGAGACATAAATGTCTTATTTATGAAACCAATGTTGTCTACGTCAATTGTCACCAGACCCAAACTTGGAATAAACTACAAAGATGCTAAAATTGTCATAAGGGAACAAAAGGATGGCTACCCAATTTACCAGGCAGATCCAAAGATATTCAGGTAAATCTTCACTCTAGTTTTGGAGATAATCTACTAGTTTGTTAAAACCCTGGAATAGTCCATTATTAGAAAAATGCCAAGGTTTGCTTGGAAATATTCACTGCAGGTCAAGATAACTGAGTACTTGGATTAATTGGTTTATAAGCCCTATCTCCTGGAATAGACCAGTCTTTCAATTATATACTTCTTAGAAGCTAAAAGCCCACCATCAAGGAAAACACATTAGTGTTTCTCCCCTGTAAACAGTTACTACCTTGGTAGTGTAGAGAAGAAAAAAACATGAGATCTTGGAGCATAACTGCACTAAGAAAGCTCAGCATGTAACTGTAAAACACTTTAATAAAATCTTAAACAGGATATCTTATGCAAAGCTTTAATTCTTAGCCTTGAGGATATCTCCATGTTATTTTTCTTATTAACGTATGTAGCACCTAACACAGCATGCTTAAGCACAAGAACTCATAAAAACCAAGAAATCTAAAATTTATATATATATATACACACACACACTAAAGGAGGTATTTATGAAACCAGGAAACGAGCCAAAAGGGAATACTGGTCAGAGAAGAATCATCTAAAAACCAATAATTAGTGAAAGTATAAAACTACTTAGTCCAGAAACAAAGCTAAATGCAAAGCCTTCTAAGCACTTTTCCAAGGGAAGGTAAGAATACTGTTATCCCTTCTCACTTCCTAAATATAAAGTGATAGATCCCCCGAAGGATTATTCCTGTTATTATTAATGGCCAATTCCATCCCCTCCACCACCATTTTCTCATTATCTGTGACAACTCCACTAATAAATTTTCAAGGCAGAAGAGCTCAAAGAATATTCTTTGACCATCTCACTTGTGGACAAACAATATAAAAGGTTTATGCCAGGTGTACTTTCAACTAAGGTGACAAATCCAGGTAGATAAGGGGTTTTTCTCTAAGGAAAAAAAGATTTGTATCTCAGTAAATTTTCAAATTCTATGATCCATCCTGAATGGACTAAATGCTGTCACTGTCATAGGATTTGTTAATATCAAATAGAATTCTTGCAAGATAAAGCACTCTAGGACCTGACTCTTCTGCCTCAAGAGAACAGCTTTAATTTATTTTCTAAATTATTTACCACCCCATGAATACAGACTTTAATAAAATTACACATATTACAGGGACTTTAGCCTGCTGGGTTTGTTTTATTCCTCAAAATTAGAATTTCCCACTATTTCTGAATAATGCAGCATACTTTTTATGGGAAGGCAAAGTGGGGGCAGGTTTCACTTGTTAGAGAATATACTTTTAAAAAGAATGTTTTCAGAAAGACAAACACCCTCTACTTAAAATAAGTTACATTAAACTGACTCCCTGAATGCTTCTCATTAGCTTATGGATAGAATAAACTTCCTCTCTAATTAGTCATTCTTTATTATGCTGTGCTACCTCTGACTATGTGTTTTAAAAAAATTACCCTTTGGCATATTTGTCTTTTGGATTTTTAAGTTGGTTAGAACTTATTCCAACACAGAGAAAATCCATTTGCTTATCAGGATCCAATCCGGCTGAGAATTTCAGTATATTATTTTTTAAAAGTTCTTTATTTGTGAAAGGTTTTACCTTCTATAAACATATAGATTACCTGGGATAGGGAAAATAATTACCAATAGCAAGTAACATAGCTGAATCTAAATAACTCCCCAAGTTGTTTAAGCATAATTAGTAAAGAAGTCAAATATAGTAACCATATCTCAAAATTCAAGGGCACAATAGTGTGGCTTTAAAGAAGAAAGGAAAGCCTCACACTTCCTTTAGGCCAATAAAGACTTCAAATAAACTTCAATTAACAGTTTGTACTTATCACGACAGGATTTTTTAAAAAGGATCTACTTTAATTATATGGTGAAATAAAAAAGACCCAATAAAGATAAACTGAATTCTTATATAAGTTCACTTTTCAAATTAGTCATTTCCTTCTTATATATAATAGAACTGTCTGACTTTAAATATTTTAATAAAGTACATTGTGAAATACCAAAATTTTGTTATAAACCCCCCACACACACACTGTAACTTTAAAACAATGCACTTTGCTGATATATAAATCACAGACTCTATAGTTTTCTAATGACATTCTAAATTCTGAGATAAGTCAATAAATTATTTATTAATATCAAGTATTAGTATTATTAATAAGACACACCAATAGTAATAACAAAGACTACAGTACACTTTCCTTCCAGTGTAAATGTATGTTTATGAGTTGGGTATTTAGCTTGGAGAAGAGAGCAAAGTGACTGTAGGTCAAAACTGAGAAACTCATATATATATATATATATATATACACACACACACACACACACACACAGATATATATATATATATATATAAGATTAGTCAAATAGCATGGCATTAGCTGATAAAAAGGCCACATGCCTCACTGAAATTATTCAACCATACTCAACATTATACCATGAAACAAACTTTGCTGGTTTTTAATGGTCCACTTATAACAGGCCCTAAAGAATAAAGCATCATCCTTTTGAAGGTCCTAAAGCACTCAATCTCTAGAAATATGACTAAAGAATATCATTATGTAATCAGAAGGCTCTTCCCTGCTTACAAGGAAAGAGCATATAAACATGTCTGCCAGGAACAGAACTAACAACTCAACAATTTCTTTGATGTTACTTTGACCTCCAGGCCATGATTTCTGCTGGTTTTCATTTGACCAGGTGAGGACCCTAAAACCTCACTGACTCTCCTGATCTGTGGCAGAGGGCACCCTCAAAGTCTCAGCAGGGGAAAAATTTTGAAAGGAAGGAAGGGAAATTAAAATGTCCTTAAAACAAACAGAACAAAAATTTTTTAAAAATCAAGCAAGCGAATGTGTTCGTGCTAGCAGCACCCTTCAGCGCAAGTACTCACGCAGAGTCTACCGGCCAGAAGTTGATCAGAGTAACAGGACTGCAAAACAAAAAATGAGGTGGTGAAGAGAGACACAGGCAAACTCAGCCATACACACACGCACAAAAAAAAAATTACTGAAAGGTCAAAATAAATGAAACCCAATTAAGTATGAACCATGAAAAGCAACGGCCAGACAAAGGTGAAAGGTGAATTAAAAGAAAACCAGTGGTGCGACTGCCGTCAGAGTCACAGAAAACAGAAGAGAAGGTTCAAAAGAGCTGAAGACAAGACCATCACTTGGATCTAGCGAGTCATAACTACTTACTGTGAAGGCATTTCTTGTGACCATTATTTTCTTTCAAGTAGGAAAAAGTGACTAGCTACAACCACACAATCTGATACAAAAAGACACACGCCTACTGATTTGTGAGGGGGGAGCATCAAAATGAAATCTTGGAGTCACTCATTTGTAAACAGTCCCGTATTTCTTACAAGCCTTTGTAAGGTAATTGGGAGCCAGAATATGGTGGGTTTTTTTCCCCTGTGAGATAGTTTAACTTTTCGAAAGGGTCACTGTTCATGGGACAATTGACACGGAAACTGGTAACTGAACATCAGCTTGCTTTTCTCTTTACAGCTACAGTAAATCTAAAGAAAGAAATAGGAGAGACTGTTTGCATTTGGGAGTGAAGGAAGGTATTCAGGTGAGAGGAGCTCAAATATATGTCTAAGAGGCTGCTGTGCTCTGGCCACTACTCACGTTTCCATGTTGTCCCCCTCTAAGACCGTCTGCACTGGCAGGTAGCCCATTCGGGGATGCTTCGCAAAATACCTTTTGGTGCGAAATTTGTTTTTTAGTACCTTGGCAAAGTCTCGAACATCTTCTCCCGATGTAGTCTGAAACGGAAATCATGAGGGGATCAGACTTGGGGCAGGGTTTGGAACGGAAAGCACCACTTCAGTGCTCTGCCTTGAGGTACTTGTCTTATAATTAAGAGTAGAAGGAGGCGAGAGCAAAGGCTGAAATCACACAAAACGGGCTTTGACACCACACCTGCCCTTTACAAATGGGGTTAACGGGTAAGTTATTTACCTACCCAAGGCTCCAATCATCTACAAAACTGAAACAAGAATGCCTCAACAAGTTGTGATGACGAATCAATGAAGTCTCAACTACTAGGCTGCTTGACAAATGGTAATTAATAGACGTCTGGAAGTCAGAGAGTTGACCTTCAGTTTTGCCACACCTTACAGTATTTGTAAAACATCTGTCCATGTTGCTGTCAGATTTTACCCACTAAGTACCATTCGATTCACAGCATGGTACATTCTCCATCATTGAATACCTTTTCAAAAGGAATCAAAGTGAGGAAGACAATGAAATAACTGGGAGGATCGCTCTGAAGATGCAAGAGAGAAGATGCAAGCTCTAAAGCAGAGATTCTCAAACTCTGACGTGTTGGAAACCACCTGCAGATCTCGCTAAAATGCCGCTTTTGATTTAGAAAGTCCAGGGTGAGGTTTGAGGTTCTGCACTGCTAATAAGCTCCCAGGTGATGCCAAAGCTGCTGGCCCACAGATGGCGCTTTGAATAGCTAGCAGCCATTGTTGAAGGAATACGAGATTTACACCCAGGTCTGTGTCCACCAAGTCCACACCCTTTCCACTTCACTAGTGATTTTCCTTTTCTTTCTTTATTAAGTTAATATGTATTGGACTAGATTTGCTTTACAATGCTGTGTTAGCTTCTGCTGTACAGCAATGTGAATCAGCTACACGTATACATGTATCACCCCTTTCTTGGATTTTCT